>NC_051154.1:340303463-340483462 GCF_013339745.2 Dermacentor silvarum | reverse complement strand
CTCCATGTCCCAAAGATGTGTCTCCACAAACCCGTATACCATCAGCTTTTCCTGCCTTAGTTGCTCATTTATCTCCTCCCACTTCAGCCTATTCCTGCCGCCTTGCATGTTAATGTACCCTATGTCAGAATAACCTTGTCCCTGGTGCTTACGTCTATTTCTTATCATACCGACTCTACGTTTCTTGAATCTTGGGGCCTCTCTGGGCCCGTCTTCGTCTATACTGGTGGCCTCAGGGCTCTGGGTCCCCCAAAAATGCCGTAGCTTGGCGCCCTATCCTACTACCTACCCTCTTGCCCGGGGCACCACTGTAGTGAATGCGATCCCGTGCAAAAGGGTGGGAGCCAGACTCGTACACGTCCCGGTTTACGTCGATTACGGCGTACCCAAGTGTTCGGCTCAGACCCCTAATGACCCGGTTAGCCTTAACCACACTCCGTTCCATCCCGCTAGCCTGGCCCTGGACCTCTGGGATTTTGCATATGGTCACATGCACATTCGCAGAGGCTTCCCTGAGTTTACGCAACCCAACCTCTAACTGTCTCTTTAGGTTCTGGCTCCTTCCCCTCAGCACATCGTTGAGACCAGCATGGATAACGACCAGATTTTCGTGTCTAAGTTGTCCCATACCACCTTCTGAGCTTTTGCCATTGCGTTAACCATGCACTTCCCTGACTGGTCCTCCACCCTCACCCGCCCATCTGCCTCCACTTTTGTAAGGACGCCCTCCTTAACCCTGGCTACGTTGGAGTCCCCCACCACCAGGACCGTTCGCTCTACACGTTCGCCAACCGCCGGCGATTGCTGTCCTCCAGTTCGCGCTAGCTGGTTCTCGTCCCGCCGTGCGCCACTGACACGCTGCGACGGGCTCCCTGCCGCCCGTCCCACCCGAAGCCTGCCGCGCTACCTCGCTGTAGCGTTGTGGAACCCCCGTGTTGCCGCCGGCTACGGCCCCTAGGTGTCCCTCCCTGCTCTCATAGCCAGTGTTGCCAGGTCCGACGAGGCGGCGTAGCGAAACGCTAGAGAAGTTGTAGCCCAAATGTAGCCAAACACAAAAAACGTGCAAAACATTTCGTAGCCAAATATAGCCATTTATATTTGCAGTTTTATTTGTGTATACATTTTCGCATTCGACTACGGCAGTCTTTTTTTTTTTTGCACAACCCGTCGTAACAAAATGTCCATGCCGCAGTGACTGTCGACCCTTGACATCAACAACAGCGACATCATGCTTGCACAGAACGCTTTTTGGTTGGGCCCGGACGCTCTTAAGCTCCAGCGAATCGCTGCAGAGGGCGAGATCAGTGCTTTTATTTTATGACAGATAGTACTGAGTCATTATTTTTAGTTATTTACAGTAATATGAACTACGAAGTGTACTTTTTAGCTGTCGTGAACGCAAAATAACGTTTAGCATCATCGATCTCTCACGTCATCTCTGCCTACGGCGTAGAAGTTCAGCTGCCCAGCGATCTGCGACGTGCTCACGGCTTCTTTTTTTATGAGCTAAAACAAGTCTTTCACGCTATGATGCCTCGTGTTATTTGCTTCATCGTCATATCTTGTTTTCTCATTTCTTTTTCCATTAGCATGGCCCGGGTTACCTGGTACATGCTCTATACACTGTCCATTAGCATCAACCTGGCCGCTACTTAGGTCTCTAGCACGGCAAGAACATGCGTTAAAATAAAGTGTCAGACAACAGATGCCCCTCGATGTCTGAATCGGTGTAAGCGAAGCTTTAAAAGATTACTGCGCAAAACGGCACACGAGTGTAAGAATTAGTACGCAGTCGTATGCGGCGAACAGCACGTCCCGAACGTAACTCGCTCGAAATGGTAAAAGCCGCGACGGCGCACAAAGAGCAAAGATAAACAACAAATTTATAACAGTGGTTATGCGGTGAAAACCGGTTACTGTCAAAAAGAAAACCATGTTGATGTGCTAATAAAGTTTTAGAATGGGGGCCACCAAAGCTTGGGGCCCCAAAGAGGTTTGCGGGTGTTAGCTTTGGGGCTTGCAGGAGTGAAGAGTTTTAGAATAGGCGTTTGGCGTTTGCGGATAGCGTGCGTTTGCAGCGTCACTACGGCGTTAAAAATAGCTGTTGTAAATATTAAAATAAAAGATGCCATTTTATGATAAGAGTAATTTAGATTTTCTTGTTTTCGTGTTTAATTACAATTTCGAACTTATTCTATTAGCAGCAAGCAGATTGCTGCGCTTAGTTCTGAGTAACCAACTTTACGTACCTTTACCTAGCTAAGTCAGTCCGTACCCGCCGTGGTTGCTCAGTGGCTATGGTGTTGGGTTGCTGAGCACGAGGTCGCGGGATCGAATCCCGGCCTCGGCGGCCGCATTTCGATGGGGGCGAAATGCGAAAACACCCGTGTACTTAGATTTAGGTGCACGTTAAAGAACCCCAGGTGGTCCAAATTTCCGGAGTCCCCCACACCGGCGTGCCTCATAATCAGAACTGGTTTTGGCACGTAAAACCCCATAATTTTTAAGTCAATCCGTGTTATGCTTACGAGCCATGAAATCGACAATTGAATTCGGAATCAGCGGCGTCTAATGAATCAAGCTTCATTACACATGTTAGTTGAGAGAAAGCGATAACCACAATCACTTCTCCTAGCTTACAACTTCACGCGTTACCACGAATCGAGCCCAGTTTGGTGCTTGGTTAGAGCAGTTGCTTCGATGGGCGTCACCATGTTGACGAAAGCTTTTTGGGCAGCTTTTGGGGCTCCCGCTAAATTGATGAAATAGCGTGCCCGACGCAAAACACACAGTTCGCGTCTTGCGCATGCGCAGTGGCTTCGACGCTATTTGAGGCCCCAAAACGTTTGAGGCCCCTATTTTAAAACTCTCTAATAATTGCTGGGGTTTTTCGTGCCAAAACCACGATATGATTGGGAGGCATGACGCAGTAGGGGACTCCGGATTAATTTTGGCCACCTCGGATTCTTTAACGTACACCTAAATCTAACTACACTGGAGTTCCTGCATTTCGCCTTGATCGAAATGCGGCCGCCGTGGCCGGGAATCAAACCCGCGTCCTCGAGCCAACAGCGCGACACCTCACAAGCTAGGGCGAAGTTCATGTGACGTGGTGCACTGATGTCATCGTGGCAAACATGTTTCGATATTAGCAGAATGAGTATCTGCATCCGTGATGCTACGGGCAAATCATCTAGAAGTAAAAGCACCAGAACCCACCTTTGGCTCGGGGTCTTGCTCTCATTCTTTTTATACGTTCTCACATACTTGACCCACTTCCCCTTGTTTGGATTCTCCTCTCTGAGGAGGATCCCATCTTACGTCCAACATATCGAAATAAATCTCGAATGTAAGCACGAACAAAAATTCATCTAGCAGGAGAAGGAAAATGGCAGTAAAGCTCCGCGCAAGAAACGTGGAGTAGGTCGAAAGCTGTGCCCGGCGCGATACATCATATGGAAGACATGGCCATGAACACACTGGAGCGTGTCATCCACCCGTGCTTCCCTTCTTTCATGTCGGCGCCACGATCGCCCGACTGCCCCGACCGTATGTTATTGCTCTCCCTTCCTGAGCATAGCCATGTTAGTACAGTCTACTGTGAAAAACCCACTACTCCTAGGTTCATCCCGTTGCCTGGGGATCGGGTGCAAAAAAATTAAATTATGGGGTTTTACGTGCCAAAACTACGATTTGATTATGAGGCACGCCGTTGTGGGGGACTCCGCAAATTTGGACCACCTGGGGTTCTTTAAGGTGCACCTAAATCTAAGTACAGGGGTGTTTTCGCATTTCTCCCCCATCGATATGCGGATTCGAACCCGCGACCTCGTGCTCAGCAGCCCAACACCATAGCCACCAGTGGCGTAGCCAGAAATTTTGTTCGGGGGGGGGGGGGGGGGGGGGCTCAGGTTGCAGCGCGGCCTCCTCCTTATAGAAGTTGTCGAGGGATCAAATACATGAATAATAACTGCATTGCCAATGTCATTGTATATTAGATGGTGCAAACGAATTATTGAACGCTACGCACTGTCAAGTAAGTATTTTTTCATAAAAGAATATATTCGTATGTCCTAAAAATTCTGGCAGAAATAACTGATATTGACACGTATACATGTTTATCTTTCACCGGTGGCCGCTTTCCACCGGCTAACAAATGTTAAACGTTATCGCTCGGTGCAGGACGCGCCTGTATCGGAAGTTTTTAGAACGTTATTGATGCTTCTTTTCGTTGCCTGTTTTCACCGACGCTTATGTTATCTGATTGTGTGACCGACGCGAATTGTCTAGAACTTTCTGGAAGACACGCGGGCATCAGGGATTAATCTGGAACCTTCGATGAGTCAGGTATAAAAGCCGACGCGTCTCGCCGCTGATCAGATTTCGACGACCGCCGACTGTGTTCGCCGCTTTCGTTGTGCTTCGAGTGTAGCTTGCTTTTGTGGGCACAGGTTCGCCCAATAAAGAATCCGTTTCGTCATACACAGTTTTACGACTGTTTACTTCAGCGTCACTACTACGTGACAAAATCAATGCGGCCGCGTTTTTTTTTTGTCTATTTAATAAGGAAAGAACATATCACACGGACATTAGAACTATATCAGTTCGAAACCAGCAAAGCAGTGCATACGGCTGATATGAAGAACGTAAAGGCCATGAAATGAACAAGTTGAGGCAAATATTTTGATGAATCTTCGTCATTCAAGAACCTTGTTTACATTTTTGCACATATGCAACGGCCAGGAAAAAACCTCAATGATGCTGTCCCTCGTTGCAATAGATTGCGCAGGAGCAGCTGTTACCGGTCGTGTACTGTAATTACACCGAGATTATACTCGCAACAGTGAGTACAAATAAAAAGTAGGAGAGAGAGAGAGAGAGAGAGAGAAGTCATAATGGAAAGGCAGGGAGGTTAACCATGCTGAGCCCGGTAGGCTACCCATCACTGGGGAAGGGGGAGAAGGGATTGAAAAAGAAGGAAGAGAGAAGTTCACAGTTCACACGTTGCACATTTACAGTTAAGCGTTCATCGCTGAGTTTCGTCACAGGCGGTCATACAAGCTTGCGCACTTCAAAAAGCACAGCAGTGCCTTTGTAGCCCTGCACATAGCAAACGCACGAGGCCACGCGCTCAAGATCTTTGCCTCCGTAAAAGGCCTGTCGTCTAAATGCCCCAAAGCCGTCCAAAGGGCAATCCCCTCATCTTCGTATCTGTGGCAGTCACATAAAAAGTTGTCGCAGTTTCACCTGAAAGGCGAAGCATCAATTGCGATAGCAAATTTGTAGAGAGCTATACGGAGTAATGATAGCAGCTTTATCAGGTGTATACCCTTGGACATGCAGCAGCACCGGCAACACGCAGAACTGTTGTCGACGCCGTCGGCATTTTGCCCGCGTTCGCACAAAATGCGTACGGCGTTGGTGATTGTTGCCGGAGCCTCTGATTAAATAGGCACTTGATGCCGCAGCTAAACGTCACCTCCCTTCCCTCGCCCTCCCCGCCACGGCCTTTCGCGCGTCGGAAGAAGGCGCGTTTGTTCTACATATATGGTGATTGTAAAGGAGGAAAGAGACGCCTACTTCTGCAGCCCTTAAGGGAGCACGGCGCAGAACGCGCGTTTTTTCTTCGCCGTGCGTTCACTCCCCGTGAAAGCGCGCGTCCCTCGCGCCCTTTCACTCGCACATACAGCGTTCGGCGCGCGGCGACGATTTCATCTCCACTGACGTCATACGGAAACTCACGGCAACGGCGACGGCGACGACGACGGCGACGCCGACGGCAGAAATCTGCTTTGGAGTGTCCATATAACTGCTATCGCAATAAAAGTAAGAGTTCTGCAAAATATACATTAGAAATGCGAAGATAGAATGGAATATACAAATGCGAAGATACAACTCGCTAAAGGGAAAAAAGAGTCGCTGGAAACAAAGTTCACTGCTTGTATACACAACACCTCGCAACAAGTTATTTAAATATACGTCTTAGAGCACTGCACGGGCTCGGGCTTACCCGAAAGCCCGGGCCCGGCCCGGCCCACGGGCCGGGCCGGGCCGGGTAGAGGAGTTTTTTTCACGGGCTCGGGCCGGGCTCGGGCACGGCGTGTGCTTTTTGACCCGGGCCCGGGCCGGGCTCGGGTTTTTTTGACGCGGGCCTGGGCCGGGCTCGGGCTTTCTGCGAGTTATTCTCGGGCTTCTCAACTCTGAAAAACATGTAATTTTCGGTCTCGGGCCGGGTTCGGGCCGGTTTCGAGTCGGGCTCGGGCCGGGCTCGGGCTTAAGGTAAAGGGGTGGCGGGCCGGGCCGGGCGGGTAACGTAGATTATTTCCGGGCCCGGGCCGGGCCCGGGTCTCGCCATAAAAGTTTTGATCGGGCTCGGGCGGGCCGCCCAATGTAAAAACGGGCCCGGGCCGGGCCTGGGCCGCAAAAATCGGCCCGTGCAGTGCTCTAATACGTCTAAGTCTCCAATAAATGTACGTAGTTAAGCAAACGTCACTGTATATTATGCGTCAAACGAGACAAATAAACACGTTGCGGAGTCAGAGATAGTAAACTTTGCGCACAGAAAGACAGATGATCTAGGCAAGAACAAAACTATGATCGCAGAAATTGTGATATGTACTCGGGCCATGCAGCGGTCGCGACAGCACCATACAGGTAGAATAATAGAGGAATAATGCAGAAATCAGTACGAAAATCTGTAATTTAACTGCCTGCACAGCGGCAACAATTATTCTGCGCCCAAAATAAAGGAGGGTGTTGCTTCGTTTCAAAAAAGAAATAAAAGCAGGTTGCTAAAAAGGAAAGAAAAGGACAAACGAAAGCCACAGATGATGCGGCAAGTTACTACCCAATATCCGAGTGGGTTTTTGGCAAACGCCGCGTGGGCCGGGCTTTCAATGAGCAAGGTCGGTCAAAATTGGTTATTGATGTCCTCGTAATTTCCGTATTCGCATGATAATTTTGATCATGATGCTAACTGCTAGAATAAACGGCTAAAATTTCTGCGGTTTTAAAAGCTAACGAACAGTGATACGTCTTCATAATTACGAGCTTATGGACGTGAAGGAACAGAGCTTTTTACTTGCATTAATTTTTGTTGCTTCGCTATCTAAAGGATAAACTTCTCTCGGCGGGGAAGTTGAGCGAAGCGGCCAATGTCTTCGGACACGTTGATGCCGACGTCTCTGTGCGTGTATACAATCACCAGTCTAACCATGCGTTCCACAGACATTGTAGAGCGCAAGTAGTTTTTTAGTAAACTCGTGTTAAAAATATTCTCTCTGCGCTGGCAGTGGTCACTGGAATGGTGACTAGAATCTGGAACAATTTGTACACATTTACATAGAACCTGCAGTCACAAAGGGAGAGGGCATCTATTCCGATGTCAAAACCTAAAACACTCCCTCGATGTCGTTGGCATCCTTGTTTAGGTACCTTGCACAAACAGTACGCTGTTCGATTCCAGCGATGTGCGTTGTTTCGTCAG
Organism: Dermacentor silvarum; assembly: GCF_013339745.2. Classification (NCBI taxonomy): domain Eukaryota; kingdom Metazoa; phylum Arthropoda; class Arachnida; order Ixodida; family Ixodidae; genus Dermacentor; species Dermacentor silvarum. Next base: position 340,475,976 of record NC_051154.1, on the reverse strand, counting down.
GAAGTATGGAGAAGCAGCCTGCTTTTGCAACTAGGCTTTCTTTGATAATTTCGCCACAAATTTTTATAATTTGGTTTTGTGCATCTGGGCTTAAATACGAGGCATTACTGGGGCAACTTTCCAAATGGTTCTTCAGATATGTATCTCCACAATCAGCTCGCATGCGAAGAAGCGCTCTGAAAATGCCGGTATTTTCAGCGGGGCCTATGCTTAACTCCATAGGGCCACTGTCCCTGTGGCCAACGAGAGCCAGATCTTGTAGCCCGCAAAAAGAATTTCCTCAATAATAGGCCATTTCCTTTCTCCTGTTTTCTCAAATTTTACTTTGCCTGCCCTGGTCCAGCTGATCGATCACATTGGGCACGCGTCCTGAAAATGTTTGGAGAAAATTATCAGCTGATAGCTCACAGTCACGGTAATATTTAGTATTTTCGTGTGTGTGGAAGATTGCGAGCGCGTGCTTTCATTTCTGGAACGGCTTGGACACCAGGGCTCCAGTGCACGCATGTTGGTACAAGTTTATAACAGCATTTAGCCCATGAAGTTCCAGAATTGAAAATCTTTTAAAGCACGCCTTTGGAAATGTCAGTGCACCTTTCGCGTCAGAAGTTTATGAGAACGTTACACCCATACGGTTTCGGAATTGAAATCCATGCCCTCCGTAGATTCCGTGGCCGCTGCGAGATGCCGCAATTGACGCGCCCGCTCGCCAGCGAAAAGCCCTTGAAAGTTTGTGCTCGGATGGGGATCCTTGCGTTACGTGACCCCAGGTGCCACGAAATCCACCCCAGGTGCCACGAAATGCAGCCCGAGTTCGCAATGTTCGTGCCGAAATGTCTTTCGAGCGTGAAAGACATTGTAGACAGAATGCAGAATGATTGAACATAGCTCGCCTACACGAACATGTCGCAGCCTATGACACTAGGACACCTGAACAACGGGACATTCCGCACTCAAGAACAAATTGTGGTCAAGAAATGCTTCGACATACACTTTCGACTTTACTCAATAACCTCGCCTTACGAGAAATAGACCTTCTGTCCTTATGCAGCCTGCACAACTACTTTCAGTCAAACTAATCCTTGTTGTTTAATGAGTTTGTTCATATGCAATACTGTATGACTTTCCTCCCCTTTATTTGCTTTAGTTTATGCTGCACTGAATATAGTGCTATGTTATGTTTCCCCCCCCCCCTATTTTTCTTCCTGTTTTCATATAATAAGACTTTCTTTATGAAATCTCTATTGCCCATGTATATATTCAATATTTCCTTGTTAATGCAGACTACTTGTTTTTCTAATTGTTAAAGTGTATTACTACCTGTCTCGTATACACTTTTTTTTTGTAAATTGACACCTTCCCATCTGTTTACTCACATGTGAGCGCCCGACGCCCTCTGTTGCCTTTGATGGGTTTTTGGGCTGGTCAAGTTGCCTGCGTGCAACTTTTTATCCAGAACCTCACCATGCAATTCTTTTCATAAGAAATAAATTATTATTGTTATTATTATTATTATTATTATTATTCCCGGCGTCGGTGGTAGTTTTGGTCGGCGGTGCATGCCGGCACGAAAAAATTTCGGGGGGGGGGGGGGCTGATGCCCCATCAGCCCCCCCCCCCATGGCTACGCGCCTGATAGCCACTGAGCAACCACGGTAGCTGGGGATCGTGCGCATAACGGTCAAGCGGGGTGTAAGTTTAAGTGCATCAAAGATCAAAGCCACCGGCTCAGACAAGGGAGCAGAGAGGGAAGGGAAGGGGAGGGGGTCATTTCGCGCACGCGCACACGCCCAGCCACGCGGCCGGCTCATCCATCTAAAGCATAGCCTACGATCAGAGCCACTTCTGGAGCGTGGATTAGGGCGCCACTTATAGCCCAAACAAAGCCAAGTCCCAGATTTTCAGTAGCCCAAATATAGCCACATAGCCAACTCGTCCAAGTGGACGCCAAAATATTTTTCCTGTAGCCCAATTTGGCTATATATAGCCAAACCTGGCAACACTACTCATAGCATGCCTCTGCCTGAGACTCCGCGCTGTCCGCGCCGCCCGCCTAACGCAGCTCCGACCCGGGATTACGCGTCACCTGTGCAATTAGCGCCTCCACCCGCTCTTCCAGCACGGCCGCTTTTCCCGTTCTTCTTGTAGCTCGCCAGCTATTCGCTTTACCAGGTTGGCTTCGGCCCCCTCCCTGCCAAGCAACTCGCCGATCAGAGTTGCGAGCTCAATCCGCCGCTCTCGCTCCACCTTTAGCTCCCCTTTCAGCTCCTCCACACTAGCTGCCCATTCCCCTTCCATCCGCCGCACAGCCCCCTTAAATCCTTCACACGACCTGCACGCGAAGCTAGCCTCCTCAGCGTCGGCTAAACTTGCGAAGTGCGTCTCGTCCAAATAGCACCAACGTTTTCACTCCTCGCACTGCACCAGCTCGCCATCACTCTTGACTTTCCTAGCCTGCCGCGCCATCGTCTGCCCGACCACCTAACGAGAAAGCACGCCAAAATACCTGAACAAAGCCCCACGGTAAGCCCTACGGCCATCTCGCTATACGGCTACCTCCGCTAGCTTCCCTTAAAGGGTCCCTGAAACGGTTCGGACAAATTTTGTAGACGTCTAGGATACAGCTACAGTAAAACATTCGCGTCACAATTTAAGAGAAGTGTCTCATATTAAGAGAGCTACGGACGATTACAAGTTGCCCTCCTCCCTAGCCATGCATTTCCTCCTCGAGTCGTTCGCCGAGTGATAGGGGTTAAGCTCCGCCTTCGCTGGCTCTACGTCATGTTGTGACGTACGTTGTCGTCTACTTCCGGTTGTCTTGGCGCCAGCGCGCGAAGGCTCTGCAACCTCTCCGCTAGCCGCCCGGCCGTCGATCCCCTGCGAGAGCGATCAAGCAGCGTGCGTTGCGAGCGCTCTGTCGCAGCGCCGAGCGTGTCTGGTATTCCGGTAACCACAGGCGGGCTGGGTGTATTGACAGATAGCCAGTGGCGTAAACTAAAGCCCCTCCATACCGCTGTGATGAAGGAGCTTCGTAGACGTACGTGAGCGGCCTAATCTGCATGCACGGTGCAGCCATCTGGTGGCGCCTAGCTTAAACAGCCAAATCCCGATCTAATATTCCTGTAACCAAGTGTAAAACATTTTAAATATGACAACGTGTTCAAGATTATGCCCCCTGTCAAAAATTTGAGCCAGCAGCAAAGTAAAACAAGTTACTGCTATATTAGCTGTGTATTTAGTTGAGCTTTGTGCCGCCAAGTGGCTGCACCGTGCAAGCAGTTCTTATTATAACTTCCTTGAGCAGTTCACGTTTGCCCCTCCGTTCATCGCGTAAAACGTCGTAAAACGGCCAGTACACTTACGCTTGCGCTCACCTGAATACCGGACAAGCTAAATTCTATTGTGGGAATCCTTCGACGTGAAGTGCCGGCCGCAAACGCGTAGATGATGGCGCCGTTTTGAATACCGTCAGTCCGATGCGCTGCAGCCACTCCGCTCGTCTGCTGCCTTGCAGCGGGGCACGATGTCGCAGCTTGACATGTCGCCGATCGCTACGTTTGCAGCCCACAACGCAAGGGCCAACCATGGTGCTTCCGTAAAGAAAGAACAAGACCAACACTGACCGCGCAGCTCTCGTCAACCCGGAGCACGTTGTAACACAAGCAGACTGCACTTGCTGTGTGCCGGAAGTGCTTTTTGTGTAGTGATACATGTCCTTGTGCATTCTCTTTCTGTTACCTTATTTTTATAGAAACAAATTAACTAACATCTTAACTACTACGAGCAACATTTGGTCACCATAATGTTGGAAAAATTATCGGTGACGCGCCCTGGGCAGCCAATCGGATAGCTGGCCTAGTGACATATTCTGGGCAAATCGCGCCATCTGGGCACAAAACTCAGCAGCTTGGCGTGCTGCAATCGGTAGCGATGTACATTTAAAAAGAAATGCCACAGTTCCGCCCTAAGGGCGAAGCAATGAATGCGATAGCAACACAGCAATGTCATACGAAGTAAGGTGAGCGGCTTTGGTAGCAATATGAATTGTAGTAAACATGAGCTGATTAAGTAAGCAGGTGTGCTGCGGCGTAAGTAGACCGACATGAAGAGAGACTCGATGACCACGAGAAGGCGCGTGTGAAACGGTGGTGTTGATGAGAAGCGCTTCCCGTGGGCAGCGCGTGCGAAGGGACACACCTGTAGTGCTGCACTGCCGATCCGGGCAGCATTGCATGTGTAGCGTGCGTTGGAAACTGTGGCCCGACTATTACTGAGTGAACAAGCGTGGTGTGAGCGCGCACAAACAAACATGAATAGATCACACTGAATGACTGCAGACAACGACAGTCAAAACGCTGGCAGCGAGCCCATACGCCGCAGCGGGCGAAGGTACGTGTGGTCTATCGCTTCAACGGAAACTGAGCGGCGAATGCACGGCGCATAAAGGTCAGAGCCGTGTGGAGAGAAGAGACGGTGCGGACGAGCGACGAGCGCGGTTGTTGGCAGAGTAGAAAGCCCCCCCCCCCCCCCCCCCCGCGCTCCCTACGGCGCTGGCTTCCCGCTTCCTTGCTTGCGCGTGGGTGATTGAGTGCGTTCGCTCTCCGTGATAGCGCGCGTCCCCGCACGCTTCCGCTTGGGCATACGGTGCGCGGTGAAGATTTTATCTATAGGGAACCTCACGGCGACGGCGACGGCAGAAATTTGGTTGAAGTGTCCATATAATTGCTATCGCAATAAAACCTTATACTAAATTACACGCTTTACGTGGAGCGCATAGATGCGTCAATTAATGATCCGAAGGACCTACTCTAACGACTTAGTATGTTTGTACAAAATCGTTTCAGGGTCCCTTTAACACGGTTTAAAACTGTCGCCCTACACTGCTTTTACCTTGCAACACGTGCGTCACAACCCGCTTCCAAAGCATACAACTTATCGTTACCTACTAACATCCAACCAAATTAAACAAGAAAATAGAAAAGCATAAAAAACAATATATATAGATAGCTTGGTTAACCTAACACTTCTATCAACGAAATAAAATAAACAAAATTGAACTTATTCTTTGGTATGCTGCTCCTGCTGCGCTGAGATCCACTCGGCCACGACCGTCCTGTGAGAGTGAAGCCGAACAGGACGGTCAGGACCGAACCGGACGGGGAGTGAAGCCATCCATCCATCCATTCGCAGCGCCCCCTGGGCAAAGCAGGAGGCCCATAGGGCCCATAGGCTCACAAATTTCGGCGGCGGCGGTGATGATGGTGTCACGCTGAAAAGTGGGCCGATCCTGGTGATAGTGCAGAAAGGGTCCGAGCTCAATGGCACATACCAGGAGGAACTTCTCGCTGCGCACCCTCGCGGCAGGCAACATGCAGCGCATCAGCCCGCGACCTTCTCTGAGCCCACTACAAAGCCTTCTAGTACATTGTAGCCTCATCCATCCATCCATCCATTCGCAGCGCCCCCTGGGTAGGGTGGCTAGATTTGGGCGGTGTGAAAAGCGGCCGCGGAAACCGGTCCCCAAAGCGCGCCGGTGCCGCAAGGGGCGCTGTACGCGGGGGCACCGTAAAAGAGTGGACAGACGACGTACTGCGTCGCGCTGTTCGCGCCCGAGGAATCTCACTCGTGCTACGTTGCGCGCACCAGTTCTGAGTATTAAATGTTTTATTGCGATAGCAATTATATGGACATTTCAACAGGATTTCTGCCGTCAGCGTCGCCGTCGTCGTCGCCGTCGCCGTGAGGTTCCGCATAGATAAAATCTTCGCCGCGCGCCGTATGCCCGAGCGGAAGCGTGCGGGGACCCACGCTATCACGGAGAGCGAACGCACTCAATCTCCCACGCGCCAGCAAGGAAGCGGGAAGCGAGCGCCGGAGGGAGCGGGGGGGGGGCGCACTTCTACTCTGCCAACAATCGCGTTCGTCGCTCGCCCGCACCGTCTCTTATCTCTACACGGCTCTGACCTTTATGCGCTGTGCATTCGCCGCTCAGTTTCCGTTGAAGCGATAGACCGCACGTACCTTCGCCCGTTGCTGCTGGCGTTTTGACAGTCGTTGTCTGCAGTCATTCCGTATGATCTATTCATGTTTGTTTGTGCGCGCTCACACCACGCTTGTTCATTCAGTTAGTAATAGTCGGGCCACATTTTCCAACGCACGCTACACATGCAATGCTGCCCGGATCGGCAGTGCAGCATTACAGGTGTGTCCCTTCGCACGCGCTGCCCACGGGAAGCGCTTCTCATCAACACCACCGTTTCACACGCGCCTTCTCGTGGTCATCGAGTCTCTCTTCATGTCGGTCTACTAACGCCGCAGCACACCTGCTTACTTAATCAGCTCATGTTTACTACAATTCATATTGCTACCAAAGCCGCTCACCTTACTTCGTATGACATTGCTGTGTTGCTATCGCCTTGATTGCTTCGATCTCAGGGCGAAACTGTGACATTCTTTTTCTTTTTTTTTCTGAGCTTCTGCACTAACATATGGCGCACTCTAATCGTGCAGCTTGTTCTTCTTCTCGGATGCCCGTGAAAGCATGGGCGTCGAGAGGGGACGGAGTGAGACGTGGCGCGCACCAACGAGAAACTGGATTTGATGACGCGGTTCGACACGGCACAAGAACACCTGATTTAGAAGCGAAAGTATATCAGAGAGCTACACATACATTCAAATCGTGTTAGGCTCCTTCTTTCAGGTGCAGGACTGTCAGCACACGGATCTTTCTTCAAATTCCGCAATGTAATCATTTAGCCAAGGGTTGAATGCACCACCTATTTTTTTTTTTGCGGAAGCATGTTCCGCTGAAAAAAAATAACTGATCAATAGTGCAAATGAAGGGATATATCAGCTTATGCATTATATAGTTACAGCTATAGAGAAATTAACCAAACTTTTACCTCAGAAAAAAAGCTCTATTCCAGACTCTTTATTCATAACTTTTCCAGATAGCAACTTAGAATTTTAATTCCAATGTACTTTACTGTCATGCCGTTTTTCTCATTACAATTATGAATCGCTGCAATAATTCAAACCATGTTTTTAATGCTTAATCCTTCGTTAAATGCTTGCCTGCTCCTTTGCACAAACATGTATTTAGACCCGTTGCATGCCACTGGTCTCAAAATTCTGTGTACATTTTCTGTGCACAATGGAAAATTTAATTAAAAGAAATCCAGAGCCCTTCCACCATTGTGAAGATGGAAGCCAGCGAAGCTGTGGCTATGGTGGGTCTGCTGTAGTGAATATTGCTATAGTTAATTTATATATTATCATTATTGATTATATTGTTACGGGTGAAAAACACGTAAGCAATATATTTACAGGATATTTACAATAACTGTAGAGGCTGACAAGATGGTAGTTGTTGGTGTCGCCTAGCTCGCGAAATTAAGAGCATCGTCTTCTTTAGAGTAATCGTACACGTCTTCTTCATCAGCCAGTCACAATATTGAGCGTCTTCGGCATGTTCGTCAAAGAGCAAGGACACCGGTGTCTTGTTTTCGCCCGGCGCGATGGCCAAGTAGTGCGTTTGCTGCGTCAAGTAGAGCACTGCACGGGCCCGGGCTGGCCTGCGGGCTTGAAGCCACGGGCCCGGGCCAGACTCGGGCCCGCTCATTGAAGGGCCTAAGGAGGCCTTCGAGCACACGCGACCGTTATGCATTGCATGGTTCAGTGCATTCTGTGCCAAGCTGAAGTGACACGTGCAAGATGACTTTCATCATCATCATCAGCCTCTATTTATGTCCACTGCAGGACGAAGGCCTCTCCCTGCGATCTCCAATTAACCCTGTCTTGCGCTAGCTGATTCCAACTTGCACCTGCGAATTTCCTAACCTCATCACCCCACCTAGTTTTCTGCCGTCCTGGACTGCGCTTCCCTTCTCTTGGTATACATTTTGTAGCTCTAATGGTCCATCGGTTATCCATCCTACACATTACATGGCCGGCCCAGCTCCATTTTTTCCGCTTAATGTCAACTAGAATATCGGTTATCCCCGTTTGTTCTCAGATCCACACCGCTCTCTTGACTGTATATCTTATCACATGACTATATCTTATCAAAGAGAATAGTAAAACAGATGAAGTTCTCATGTTTAACAGCGGAGCTGTTTCAGCCGGGCCTAATGTGTCCGCTGAATCCAAAAATGTGGGCCGATCTTGGCAGCAGTGCAGAAAGGGTCCAAGCCCAATGGCACATACACCTGTGAACTAGCGAAGCTGAGCCTGGATAAGTGTAGCTAAGAATGGTGGGGACTAATTGCCTATCGAAAGGCAATTGATAGCCAATCAAGAGCTAGTCGATAATTGATCAATAATCAATAAATTCCCGAAAATGCTGGGGATGACTTCGTAGTGCTTAGCCTAGCCCAAATACGTGGCCAATACCTTACGGTAGCCAATCAACAGCCAATCAATACCTAATCAATAATGGATCAATAAATTCGGATAACTTGGTAGTGCTTAGCCTATCCCAAATACGTGGCCAATATCTTGCAGTAGACAATCGGCAGCCAACCAATAGCTAATCGATAATCAATCAATAATAAATAAATTCCTGGAAATGCTGGGGATGACTTCATAGTGCTTAGTCTAGCCCAAAAGGCATGACTAGCTAGATACCCATCATCTCCGCTGTCTCTTTAGCATTGCGCCGCCTGTGCAAGCTAAGCTAATTTTTTTTTTCTTTTCCGCAAAAACGAACATTGTTTCCGCGTAAGGAAAAGTAAATTATACAAAGAACCACTCCTCAAACCATTTCCATGTTACCGCTTTAGCGATCGCACTATTACCAGTGTCGATACTATGGCATTATTTTAGCGCTAAGGCCAGTTACTTTTGTGCTTCAATGCATAAAACAGCGTTTTCCTCAAAAAGTTAACTGGAACGCCCATGCATTTCGTCGGACACTGAAAATTAATATCTCGAAACTGGTTCAGTCCTGAGAATTCGTCCCAAGTGGATACGCCTTGAGAACTCAGCGGCTATAATTCGTAGATTGAAAGATGTGCCGTAAAATAATTAATTAAAAAGTTAATTCGCGTAACTATGTTAAATATTCAATAAGCCGTTTTGACCATCCAGTAGGCTATCCATGTCAGAATTAGCTTGGAATTACATAAAGCAATTAGCCTCCTTAGAGCGTCGTCGCATTAATGCGAACACAAGAAATCCTGAGATATTGTCAATTCCATACTTCAGAACACTCTATAAGCATCAGTCGTTAATACATTACCTACCATCCACTTTGAACAGATACAAAAATGGCGGTAATCTCAGTAAGAAAGAACTCAGCTGACACTTTGGTCGCTTGTAATGTATCTGATGTGATTATTATTCTGCCTTTGTGTATGGTTCTGAGTATATAATGTAAATCCTGTTTCGTTTTCTTAGCAAATGTTGATCTTGTAAAATTCAGCCTCATGCTATGTTGTATATAGCTGGTGTTGCGTTGTATTGTATAGCTAGTATTGTTATTGTAGTGTTGTTTAAAATACATTCTGTTAAAACTTTTTTCCAATTCTGTTACCTCCCCGTGACGGAAATATTCTTTGTCTTTCCGTTCATTACAGCTATTTCGTCTATGAGGAATTCCAGCGACAGCTGGAAATATATGTGAATTATTGTGCATGTGTGCACACTGTTTGCTGTACTATTGCCTTGCTTGGTCTTATGGGTCACGTCAAGCTACATATGTAGCTTTTAGTACAAAATGACCGTCCAGCATGTAAACTGGACAATAAATTGATTTGATTTGATTGATTTCGTCGGACACTTTGAAAATTATTATCTCGAAACTGGTTTAATCCTGAGAATTCGTTCCAAGTGGATACGCCTTGCGAACTCGGCGGCTATAATTCGTAGATTGAAGGATGTGCCATAAAATAATTAATTAAAACGCTAATTACCGTAATTGTGGTAATTCGTCAATTAGGGCGTTTTGATTTTTCGTGGGAGTAATGGCCACCTCATCGAGTAGTTTAGATCAAGGATTATAACTGTGCTATCTGCCACAGGCAATCTTTAAAAAATTGGTTCAGCTAAAATGAAACGCCCTGTATATTTGCATGCTAAATGACATCATAGAACCATATCCTACAAATCAAGGTAAGTGCATGCGCACCACCAGAAAAATAGTAGCACAGGCAATGGGCCGGATTACTGATGTTCCCGTTGGAGAAACAAATATTTCTGCCTTTTATTGCTTATATACTGCAGCTGATTAAACCTCGAGAAGGTGAGGCTGACAGATATGGTACAATCTGTAAGTAAAAAAAAAAAGAAGTTTTTTCTGACAGGCTGGGCCTGGTCATGCACACGCGGGCCCTATCTAAGCTTAGTAATGAACGCCCGGGCCGGGCTCGGGCTTTGTATTACGGGCACCGGCTGAGCTCGGGCCTCGTAAAGCGGGCCCGGGCCGGGCTCGGGCCGAAAAATCAGGCCCGTGCAGTGCTCTAGCGTCAAGTCCGCCCGCCACGCCGACGAGATCTCTCCTGCTCCTCCTCTCGGCGGTTTATGCCCACATATCCAACGCGGGTTTGAGCCACACGTGAATTCTTTCTTACCTTATTTCTTTCTTTATTTATTTATTTTCCCTGGCTCATACCCGCATATCCAATGCGGGTATGCGCCACACGTGATTTTATTATCGTTAATCGTGACGTAACTGACGAGCATATGATGTTATTGATGTCATGACCTATCAGTCATGTTACTCATCCGTTTTGACACCTGTGAGAGAGCATTCCAGGCAAGTTGGTAATCCATTACTCAAGTATTACTTGAGTAACGGATGCAATGTAATGGAGTATTGGAATACAAGTATTACTTGTACCAATTACTCAATAATACTTGAGTAATTGACACCTGTGTCAAGGCACAACTGGCGGGAAACCGCCACGCACATGGAGTCAGTAACGTTGCATGGAGCCGAAATGCTGATGATGCAATTTTTTTTACACGTGAACACGATCCTGGGGGAACTAGCCCCATGATGATGATGATTTATTGGCATCCCCTTCGAAACGGGGCGGCGACAAATAGTCACCTAGCCTGCTTTATTTAATCAGGTATACTATACATGTGCTTTATCTAGCATTTTTGTATACCTCTCATTATTCTTTTTCTTTTTTCAAAAATTTACCTTGTACCGCTACCTTTGATTTTAAGAGATCAGGTCGTATCCATCTTTTCCCTGCTTTTTTCCCACCAGTACTCTAATCGTCTCTTGCTTATCTCTACGGCTGATCTGTTGATGTTTCCTACCACTTTAAACCCAAGCGCTTCTGGGAGTTGCACGTTACCTACAGTTCTCGCTGGCCGGACCCGCGCCCCCTGCAGCAGCGCCCCTAGCGGCAGTGGCGCGCCAGGGAAACGCGCCGCGCTTTTCACACCTCCTAATTCTAGCCACCCTACCCTGGGCAAAGCAGGGGGGCCATAGGGCCCATAGGCTCACAAGTTTCCGCGGCGACGGTGGTGGTGTCACGCTGAAAAGTGGGCCGATCCTGGTGATAGTGCAGAAAGGGTCCAAGCTCAAAGGCACATACCATAAATTACAAAAAAGAAAGAAAGAGAGAGAAAGAAAATCACCAGCCCTTCCCCTGTCGAGAAAATGGAGGTAAGCGAAGCTTGTCGTGTGTGTACTTGACCTACTACTTTCCGTTCCCTTTCCTACTACTTTTGTTTCCCTTACGTGCAACTTTTCCTTCCGTTGCGTTGTACGTTTCCTTCCCTCGATGTATACATTGATTAAACGTTTATGTTTTATTACCGTGATATGTCGTGAACTGTACGTTACCCTGACGAAGATCAGATGCACACACGAAAAGCTTCGCTTACCCCCCTTTTCTTGACAGAGGAAGGGCTGGTGATTTGTATCTAGCATTTTTGTATACAAACGCCTTAAACTTTCTTTTTCAAAATCTGCCTTGTATCGCTACCTATGACTGTAAGAGATCCGGTCATATCAATTTCTTCTCTGTTTTTTTTCCACAGCTACTTTAAACGTCTCGCTTACCTCGACTGCTGACCGGTTGCCGCTTTCGTCCACGCTAAACCAGAGCGCCTCTGGAAGGTTTACGTTACCTACGGTTCTCACTGTGTGAATCCCTTCGCATTCCATTAGGATGTGCTGAGTGGTCTCCGCATTTTTGCTGCAGCATACACACGCCTCATCTAGTTCATAATATTTGCTCCGGTATGTTTTTGTCCTTAGGTAACCGGCTAGAGCTTCAAACAGGGAGGCACTGCCCTTTGTGTTATTGTACAGATTTTCCCTCATTCTTGTAAATCGCCATGGTCCTTTTTGTTTACGTTCTTTGCATCCAATTAACTCTCTGTTTCTCTCACTTTAATTCTTTCTGTCTCCTGGGTGTCTATTTACAGTACTTAGTTGCCAACTTTCTTGAACCCTCCCTCGATTCTGTGTCCACGCTTTTCAAGTACAGATACTTGTGCACTTTAGCCGCCCATTTATTTTCATCCATGTTCGTGAATCTTTCTTTTAAACTTATTTTGCTCTGTGCTTCTCTGACTTTGCTCTGTGCTTCTCTGACGTAAGCTGCCCAGGGTACTCCCCTGGTGGTGGTGCAAGGAAACCAGAGGCGCGCGCGGCGCGCGTGTCCGCTGCGATTGGCAGGCCTATTCGGCAAGAGCCAGGCCGCAGCCATACTCACGAAGCCCGGCGAGCTTCGCAAAGAAAAGGTTCGCATTTCAAAAATGCGTGTGCTCTGGAAGATAAATTATGCGACAAAGCTGTGACCATCAGAGCGATTTGTGACGCTCGTGATCGAGGCCCGACACCCACGACGGTTGTTTGTAACTGGCGGGCATGCATGAAAGGGAACATTTAGGTGCAAATAATTTTGTAGCGAGAGCTACATTGGCCGCATTCTCGCCGTTTCGCCGTGGTCGGTGGCCGCACCGCGAGCTGAGCCGTTGCCTAGCAACCGCCGCAGCTGGCAGCGCCGCTCGCCACGCCATCTGGCATGACATCAGAGGAGGAGCGGTGAAACCGCGCTAGCGTTTCCCTTGCCAGACAGGGTCCCTCGCATAGAATTTCTCACTATTGACCCTTTTCGCGGAGCAGTTTGTTTTAGAGAAACGAGATGGCGCTCACAGTGGCACGCCATACCTCTCCTCAGAGACCGCTCACGAATACGAAACCATAACTGCTTCTACCTTGCTTCTGTGCGATCAGCTATCGGAAATGCAACTGAGTTTTCGCTAACACACTGTGCTCCAATCATGCTAGATTGAATCATGTGGATGGAAGATGTGTGCAGTAGTTGGCTGGAAAAATAGTGACTGGCATGTTAAGGAATAGAATGAATCTGTGTGGCCAAGTTCGCGGACCGCTGCTGCAACTGTCCGAACGTGTTACCGGAACTTCGTGACGTACGGCTTTCCTCGAGGATACAGAAATTTGCTCATCCGCCAGCCTTGTATCGCTAACCTTCAAAGAAAGGGCTTCATCCCCAGAACGTCGGCAAGAGTGAGTACCACTCGTTAAACAATGACGAAGGGAGTAGCGCTGCTTCCTGTCATAGTAAGTTTCGCGCACGTTATCTATACACATCTGTCCCAAATGGCAGGAAAACTTACGCCCACTCTATCGCCGACGTATCAAGAATAAGTGAATGGACGTATAATTGAATATATGCGCACTGTATACGCACAATAAATGACGGACTACGCCGATGGCGCACGAATGGTCAAAGCTGAATGTCTTGTGACGGTCCGCAAGACTAAGCGAGTTACTAGCTGTAATATATATTTGCTACAAGGTATTACAATGTACAAAACAGCTACGTTTCAAGTCTTAATTGTGCGCAGCAAGAACAAATCTATCGGAACTGAGCACACCCGCGAGCGATTAGGCAGCAAATAATCAGATAGTAGCCGCGCACCGAGAACTTCACTGAGTCAGAAACTGACAAGCATGCACTCCTTCAAAATCCTTACCGAATAAAGAACAAAGAGCAAAACACACTAATCCTGACTGAATTCATGAGCCAAATGTTTGGATAGCTTGGAATAGATATTTAGCCCCGCATTTAGAACAAGCACCATATACGCTGCTTGCGCCGTTTGTACACAGCTTAATCGGCTCCGAAAGCGCTTTGCTGTGATGAAAGCTTTGTGTTGTCCACCTAGTCACCGTCTACGATATCTCCGAAAACAGAGGTTTTCTAAGCCGCGCCAGCGTCATACACTTCCATTGTAAACAAGGAGGCAACGGAGACAGTTGAGGCAAGCAATGGACGCGTCACCACGTGATCAAACATGGCAGCGCCCACGGGATCTCCGCGAAAAGGGTCAATAGACCTTTTCACAAACCGACGTTTGAGCAGCGCCATTGGCCGACACGGGCGACGTCTAGCGTCAGAACATGTTATGCCGCCATTTTGGACTGTGCGCCTTGAGAGAGCAGGCCGGCCGCACTTCGGTTGTTTGATCTTCGCCGCACATTATTTCGATTGTTCTCTTCCGCTTCGCTTGTCTTGTGCCGCTTGACTTGTTACATGTTTCACGTGCTCGCGTGAGCGCTCAGTGTAGTGTGCCAAAGCAACAGCAAGCCCAGCCAGTGGATGTGGTGTTTCGTCGTCGGTAGCGGCGGCAGCCGCGTCTGCTTCGTCGAGACCTGGCGTGCTAATCAGCGGTATATTTCATTGTTATTGCTGGGAAAACAAGGGGAATGCGGGAGATGGCGATTCAAGGCAATGAGTAACACGAGAACAAGGTGAGGGCAGGAGCCAACGTTTCGACAAGTGGACTTGTCTTCTTCAAGGCAACATATGCTCTCCTCGGTAAAGTATATATAGGGAGGGTTCTTCTAAAGGGGAGAGAAAGTGAGGCGGGTGGGTGAGGTAACGAGCGAGAGTGTGTTAGCGGCGAGGGTGTAGAATTGAAAAGAAATATAATGCACTACTGATAGTCGGTGGAGGAGTTTGAGGCAGCGCTGTGTGTTAGCAGGTTGACGTGTCATGGCAGGTTCCTCTTTTCATGCAGGGGGTCTGGACAAAGGGGGGGGGGGGTGTCTGCTCGGCTGGGGGTCAGTGAACTATCCTGCCTGCCAGGGAGAATAAAAGTAGCGTCGGAAAAAAGGTGTTCAGGCGCACACACACACAAAACCAAAAGTGGTAAAGCGGGGGGGGGGGGGTGTTGATATATAGATAAAAGGACGAAAGGATTGAGTGACAGCAATTGGAGGTTGGCATATTCTTGACAATCGCATAAAAAAATAAAAAATACAGAAAATCACCTAAGTAACTCAATGAACAATCACTAAGTGCTGTTGCCTATGCTTTTCAATTTAGCATAGCGAATAGATTCTAAAGCTCCCTTTGAAACGTTCATGCCTAGTGGTTGCAATTTATTGAACTTATGAATGAGGTACGATTCTCTATATTTTTTGTCTCGTGCAGTACGAAAATTTGATTGTAGTATGTAGAGTTTAAGTTCATCAAAGTTATGACCTGATTGGTTGAAATGTTCGGCGACGGCTTTGGGAAGCTTTTTAGCTGTGTCCGCGCGATGTCCGTTTAGCCTGAGGTTCATTGATTGTCCCGTTTCACCGATATATTGGTTCTTACAGAAGGAACACTCAAGCATATAAATTACATGGGAGCTAGTGCAAGTAAAGCTAGTTTTCACTTCGTGTGTGTAACCATTTGCGGTACTTTTAATTTTAAGGTCACTTTGAAGGTGCTTACAGGTTTCGCACCTCGGGCGAGAACACGATTTTATAACGGGGGAATGATGTTGATTGGCTTGTGAATGCACCAACATGTCTTTAAAGTTTCTGTTGCGGCGATAGGTAACCCTTGGTACATCCAGGAACTCTTTTCTCAGACGCTCGTTACATGATAATATTGGGTGGTATTTTCGTAGGATGTTGTTTATGTTTGGGAGGGCGTTGGAATATTTTGTTATAAAAGCTGGTGGTCTATCATATTTTGGTATAGGTTGTTTCTGAGCTAATGCCGACTGCCTCTCTAATCTTGACGCGACGTCATAAGCCTGGTCGAGAGGAATTTGTGGATGGTTTCGTTTCGCTAGCGTTGCTTTAAGGTCATTTAGGTGGTGGATATAATCGTTGTCGTCGCTACAGATTCTTCTTATTCGTTTCGCTTGCCCGACAAAAATTGCTCGCTTGCAATGTCGCGGGTGATGACTGGTGTAGTCTAAGTACTGCTGGCTATCCGTAGGCTTCCAGTAAAGTGTTGTTCTCAGTTTCCCAGCGAAACGAATCAACTTAGAACCAACTCGCCCAAGAAGGAGTTATTTCGCAGTCCTTATTATGTTTCTTTCATTCTTGGTGAATGTAGACCAGTTTTTCCTGCTGGGTATCTGACCCTGTGGGCTGATCCCAAAGGCAATACAGTCTAACACAGTGCTGTCTAACAATCCTAGTGACCTAGGATTTTATTTGAAGTGCACAGCTGTTATCAAATGCCCAGATGGGGCTCAATGTGACCTATAGACAAGGTAAAGCATCAATGAAACAATGTGCAATAACATATCGCTTGACACATCTGCTCTCGGATTATAGGCACAGTGTAGAGCACTGCGCGGGCCGATTTTTGCGGCCCGGGCCCGTTTTTACATTGGGCGACGAGCCCGATCAAAACTTTTATGGCGAGACCCGGGCCCGGCCCGGGCCCGGAAATAATCTACGTTACCCGCCCGGCCCGGCCCGCCACCCCTTTACCTTAAGCCCGAGCCCGGCCCGAGCCCGACTCGAAACCGGCCCGAACCTGGCCCGAGACCGAGAAATACATGTTTTTCAGAGTTGAGAAGCCCGAGAATAACTCGCAGAAAGCCCGAGCCCGGCCCGGGCCCGAGTCAAAAAGCACACGCCGTGCCCTCGCCCGGCCCGAGCCCGTGAAAAAACTCCTCTACCCGGCCCGGCCCGGCCCACGGGCCGGGCCGGGTCCGGGCTTTCGGGTAAGCCCGAGCCCGTGCAGTGCTCTAGCACAGTGCACCTGGGTTCTTCCATAAGTCCTTGCGCATTGACTTGGCAATGGCACACACACGGGGCTTGCTTCGCCCCAACTGGTGAATCTACCAGTGATGTCACCATTCGTCACACCGTCATAACCACAAACAGTTAACCAATGGAGATTGAGTAATGTCAAGATACCGGCACGCAAGTGTACATGCTTGGCTGCTTGTCTGACCTGCTCACAATTTTTTCCACAGCTGCTCATGTGTTGAAAAAGCTTTTATTGTTATTGGGTGACGTGGAATGAAATCCAGTCCTCTTTCATCTGTACAAGAAAAAGTTATAAGCAAGAGATCTATGCCTGCGGAAGAAAGCATGTCGGGTAGTCTTTCATTAAAACAGAATGCGAGCTACTGTCCGATTGAAGTAATACACTTGTTACTATGTGCAAAGAAATGCGAGACTGTCAGGATGATCTGGATAATCGTTGTCATCACAAGAACCTAGGGTCGAATTCACAATGCTCTTCGTTCGTAAGTGCTCTTTGCCATTGAGTGTGGCGACCTTCGATAATATGTCCAATATCAAGATTGGGTGGAATTTGTTCTTCCCATAGATTATTGCATACGAACTTTTTTGTGAATACGGGCCCTGATCTTTTATGGTCTCCCTGATACCAAGAGGAAACATGGGCGGAATCTGAGGAAAAGATTATTTCATTTTGTTCAGGTCATCTGTATACTGTCACTGAATCTTCCCCTTTTAGAGTGAGCTCACAGACTTTGCAGATTGCGCAACTAAAACCCCGTCCTGTGATTGCTTAATTTCTCTCAATTCCAAGACAAAAGAATGCAAGCTCAAAAATGCCGCAAAACTCGGAGGTGCCCATTTCGGTATAAGCGAAGATTACTCACCAAAAGCAAGACTCGAAAGGATACAACTAATAAAATATGCTCAAGATAAGGGAGGAAACTAAGTTTACTTTCAGCAAGCTTATCACGGCTGGCCAAACCTTCCCATATGTTAGTGCAAAGAATGTGTTGAAGATTGTGCCTCAATAGTCGCCACCAGGGGCCATGCTGTGTCACATCTGCCAAGAACCGCGAGCTTATGTCAATCATGGTTTACTGCCGAAACTTAATAAACAAGAAATTAGAATTCACCTCACTATTAAAAATGACTAACCCGCATATCATTTTCGGCAATGAATCTTGGCTTGACAAGACTATCGGCAAAGAGAAATAATTTCCATTGACCTACTCGGTGTTTCGAAAGAAAATACCGTACGACACACGGCAGTGGTGTTTTTGTTATTCTGCGCAATAGCCTCAGTAGCACGTATATGAACACTGAAAATGATTCATGTGAGATTGTATGGTGCAAGATTATATTGGAGAATGATGCTACATGGACTGTTGGCCCTTTTTACAGGCTACCTGTTACTGCTCCTCAAATTAAGCACGTTTTGTTAACTATAAATGCAAGTCACGTGACAGTAGCAGGTGATTTCAGCCTGCCCAACATTACGTGGGCTTCTTTGATGCCACATTGCATCATTGCTCCATTCTGTCCTTCAAGAAACAACAAACGCTCACAATTTATGTCAGTTTGTGACTGCCCATACAAGGTTTGGTTTGGTTTGGTTTGGTGCCTATAGAAATAGCACAACCTACTACGGGGGGATTGGCCGTGAATCGGGCACGTAGCCTGCACTTGTGTAAACATAATGGACTTTTTCTTTTGCAAAAGCCGCAACCTTGTATTTGTCTCGTCAGTGCCGACAGGGCCAGGCATTAGTGATCATGATGTTGTTGCGTATGTTTTGTGCTGTAGTATGGCATCGTGCTGCAGAACCCTGCAGTCTTTCGATACGATAAAGCCGACACGAAAAGTGCGGTTAAATTTCAAGCAAGCTCAACCGATACATCTTGGAATTCCAATAGATAGACCTGTCTTAGGTGCGAACATTTTGTGGAATGTTTTTAAAACAAAACTTCCGTCTTTAACTCGAACCTTGATCCCATCGCGAGTCTTATCAGTGGAACATCGAGAAGATAAACCCTGGCTAAATAAAGAACTTTGAGCACAAATCAATAGAAAAAACTGCTTATACCGAAAGCACTGTCGTTTGCCAGATGTTGACAGGTACCATAAAATGAAGGAACTGGGAAAGAGAATCGCAAAAGGTATGCGTAAAGCGCCAGATGCGTAATTGCACAACCTAGGTGAAAAGGCTCAAACACACTCAAAGGTTGTATGGAAATACATCAAGAGAAGTAAGAAAATGGTAGTGACCATTACAGACGTCCACGACAGTATCAGTTTTGCCGCAGAAAACACAGGCAAAGTTGCATCTTTCAACCAATACTTCGAATCGGTGTTTTTGCCATCACCAAATGTTACAGAGAGAACCTTCAACAAGCGGATTCTCAGAGATGGCCAACATAACAATTTCAGAACAAGGTATCGCTTCCCTTTTAAAATCAACTACTGTAAGTTCAGTTTCTGGCCCTGACAATATTTCTAACTTCGTGTTAGAAACTGTGCTCTTCCAATTAGCCCGTTCTTAACAGTTGCTTTCCTAAAATGTCCATCTCAAAGTGAATTGCCATTTGACTGGAAAACAGCAAATTTAGTTTTAGGCCGCTATCTTGCACGCGTTCGAAAAGCCGCTGATGGCTCACGCGATTGGCCCAGGCCCCGTCGATATCGCGGCCTAGGCCGTTCTAGGCCAATCGTGCGAGGCGAAACCGAACGTTGGCTTTTCAAACGCGTACAAGATAGCGGCCCCAGTTCACATAAGTGGCAACAAAGCAAGCTCCTCAAACTATCTGTCGGACATGTGCGTGCTGAAAAATTTTCGAACATATGTCATATGTTTGAACATATTTGAACAGGTCTTAACAATATTGTTACGGTGAGGAAAACAGACAATGTCGATGAAGGAAAAGAGGACGAAGTGGCAACAGCCTCTCTGTGTTCTGAGCTGCTGTCCTAAAGAAACAGAAAATTTTATTGTTTTCAAAACGGATTTTCTTCAACAAATTTCGATCAGACAAGAGGGGTGCCCCAGGGGGCTGTTCTGTCTCCTGTACTATTTAACCTTTTGATGAGATCAATTCCACTACACCGGGAAGTTCATCTCTATGTCTATGCAGACGACATCGCATTTTTCGCGACAGCAAGAGACATAAATTCCCTTTACATGTCCTTGCAAACGTACCTATGTATTCTAGGGAAGTGGCTTCACACCCTTCACCTGTCACTAAACGTAAACAAAAGTGCAGTCCTTGTCTTTCCGTTTTCCGGACCGATACATTTATCATTAGTATATGATCAGAGAACCATCTCACAGGTAGAGTCACTTAAGTACCTCGGTATCACATATGATGAAAAACTTAACTGGCGTTCTCACATAGAAAATATTGCAACGAAAGGGACACGAGTTGTAGGTTTATTACGTAGAATCAGTAACCAGCGTTCTGGTATGCGAAGTGACACATTAATTATGATCTACCGTATGTATGTACGACCAATTCTAGAATTTGGCTGTGTTTTGTTTTCCGGAAGTGCAAAATATAAAATATGACCACTTCTTCTTTTAGAAAGAGAAGCTCTTCGATTATGCTTAGGTCTGCCTAAATTCGTTGCTAATAATGTGTTATACCAGGAAGCACGATTACCTTCTCTTCACACGAGATTCCGCATGCTTACGGTTCAAACCTACTTAAGGACTTATGAATCTCCTCTTAGACGTACAGAATATATATTTATTAGTGAACCAAATTTATTTTTTGAGAACACGTGGCCCCGGTTACATACACCGCAGGTTGTATTTGTGCAGGCACAATTAGCACATGTAAATGTTCGCATTAGGGAAATCATTCCGTTTGATAGGTCCACATTGTCCCTTAAAATAGAATTTGCGGACATTTTCCCCAATAAAGCCCGACCCTCATAGAACGAATTTCCGGCGTCCAAGCGGCGAACTTCGTCCGACGGCGGCCGCTCTTCGGTCGGCGTCAAAAATCGCGACGCGCGCCACCAATTTGGAGGGGATAGATATTTTCGCCCGCCGCCGGAAGCGTCCAGCGCGCGGCGACAAGCCCGATCCAATCAGGAGACAGCACTTTCGGCCTTTGCATCATGGGATTGAGCTTATGTAAAACATGGCGGCGGTCCCGGTCGCCCGCTTCGAACTGAATTTGGCGTTGTTTTTGTAGAATTCACTTCGTTCGTAGCAACTCACTGCGCAAACGGCTTTTGCTTAGTCTCATGCCGCTTCGACGAGAGAGTGTTATGGCTAATCTTGAGGAATTTTCGAGATCGCTTCTCGTTTCGAACACGCCTAAGCCTAGCGAGAGAAATTTTAATTGAGATGCGAGCGCCACCTGTCGGTAAAGTTGGGAGATAGGCGCGACGACGGCATATGGCCTCTGAGATGGGAAGCTTTCGGGGGCTATGGTAGATAGCTTGTACTGCTTGTCTGTTTCGCTGCAGATCGGCGGACATGGGAAGTAAAAATACAACGCGCTACTGGCTTCCATTGCGCTGCCTCTGGCACTTTCCTGACGCACACACACATAGAATTACTTGGTTGCCCTATGTATGCGAAATTCAAAGCGTAATGGAACCGCGTATGTTGTAGAAGAAATAACTCAAGAAAAATTATAAAACACTAAGTTATGACGTTATTAAGTGTCCCAACATGCTAAATCTTACTGTGGGTTACATTTAAAAAACAGTAATATCCTGCTTCACGGCTGGCCACATTGATAGCGGCTCGGCGGCGTTCGCCGCTGGATCGTCGCACGAGGGGCGGTCAGGCGAAAACACGGCGGCGCGTCTCGCTACACTTTTTGACGCGCGAACATCGTCGGGGAAGTTCGCTCCATGAGTGTCGGGCTTAACGCAAGACTACTGCCACCAACATATTTGAATGCCCTTTTGCAAGACTATTTGGCCCATTTCCCAATAAATGTAGCGACTGATGCTTCCTCGTGTGAAGAGAAGGCAGGCGTGGGAATTTACTCACCATCCCTCGATTGGTCTTTTTCACTTCGCCTGCCCAGATTACACATCAGTTTTTCAGGCCGAACATCTGGCAAGAGTTCTTGCATTGCGAAAGTTACCGCTAAATGTCACAAAAGTTGTTATCATCACAGATTCCCTTTCTGTATGCAGCGCGCTTAACGCGTCTACAAATTCGACAGCTTTGAACACGTTTTACACATTAGCTCCACCCCACTTAAAGTTAGTTCATTTAGTATGGGTACCAGGCCACCGAGACATCCAACTTAATGAAATAGCTGATTCTTTAGCAAGAGCTTTTCTAAAAGGTCCGGCAATATCTGTGCTGCCGGCAACTGCGCATATCACTGCAGCCAGATATAGACAGTGTTCTTTGAGCGAAGACAACAAAAGCCTCGCGTTAGCAAATTCTACAGATTTTATACATCTAAATTATTCTTGGAACCGACAGTGGTGTCCTAACCGGCAATTCGAAGTAACATTTACAAGGCTGCGTTGCCGTATTTCACAACTAAATTTTTACTTGCACAGATGTGGTCTGGCGGCATCCCCATTATATGCTACCTCTGCAATGAACCAAAATCCATAGATCGCTTTTTATTATCGTGTCGGCGTTTTTCTAATCATCGACAACGATGTTTGGAAATCCCACTTCGCAATCTAGGACTACCTTTAAGCAGTCCAGTTATACTCTCACTTGGAGCCACGGTGTTAGGGTATGGCCACGGGAATGTTTGCCGAGCTATTTATAATTTTCTTCGTGACACAAAAAGATTGCCTTATTAATATTTTCCCATCTTTCCATGATTGATTTATTTATTCTTCAATAAATTATAGATTTAGCAAATTCAAAAAGTAATATCACAAAATCACAATTATATTAGTGTTAATATTATTATTCAAAATTTACGTCTATCCTTCACTGTATTTAATTAATTATTAAATTCATATTAATATTCCTATCTAGGTAAGGCTGACTAACTTGGCATAGACTACTTAATTCTTTTATTATCGGTTCGTTTCACATCTTCAATTATTTATTTATTTTCCTTTAATTTTTATTACTTACTTATTTCTAAACTAATTTATTTTAAATTTCTATCATAATACCACCCGGTTCGTGGCCTATCCCCCACAGTGGGTTGTGCCATTGACTGAGGCATCATCATCATCATCATCATCATAAGCTGCTGTCTATCTCGTGTAAATACATTCTGTAAATAGTTTATACCCGTGACATTTTGGTGAGAGGTGCGGGGTACGCGTCTTCGCCACGGAGCTCCGCAGCGGACGTATCGCCCAGCCTGGGAACATGCATTCAGCGGCAGGCACCGCTTCTGCAGCTGCATCGCCGACTACACAGACCCAGTACGTTGCTCTACCTCAGCCGCAAGACCCCGGCAAGTTCGACAGCCTCAATGGTGTTGACGTAGAAGAATGGTTGAAGATGTACGAGCGCGTCAGCAAGGTGAGCAGGTGGAATCCGACCATAATGCTGGCCAATGTCGTGTTCTATCTCGACGTAACACCGCGAACGTGGTATTATACACACGAGGAAAAGCTCACCAGCTGGGAGTTGTTTAAAGAGAAGCTGTCCGACGTTTTTGGCAATCCGACCGGTCGACAGCTAGCCGCCAAGCAACAACTCGCCACGCGTGCCCAAACTACTACCGAGTCGTACGTCTCCTACATTCAGGACGTCCTCGCCGTCTGTCATAAAATCGACACGTCAATGCCAGAGGCGGACAAGGTAGGGCACATTATCAAGGGTATCGTGGACGACGCATTCAACCTTCTGGTCTTTAGAAACTTATCGACCGTCGACGCCATCATGAAGGAATGCCGCCGTTTCGAGCAGGCGAAGAGCCGCCATATACATAATCAGTTTACACGGCTTCCAAATACTGCAGCGACCTCTTCTTGCACCGACCCAACCGACCAATCTAGCGTGCCACCACCAAGTGAAAACGTGACCCGCATTGTGCGCCGTGAACTCGAAGCCGCGTTTCCTGTCTCGCCTCAACAGACGTCTTGGACCAACACTGCTGAGACGATATCGCTGATCCAATCTGTGGTTCGCCAGGAAATTGCTAATATGGGTCTCCCCAGCGCCTGCTCTTTGAGTGGTCCTCGCACCGGCCCTGCACCTATACCCCGGTCATATCGCAGTCCACCGCACAGTGCCCGTTATCCCTACAGTGCCCGGGATCCATCGGACTGGCGTACACCTGATGACAGGGCGATCTGTTTCTGCTGCGGCCGAATCGGTCACGTTTCCCGTCACTGCCGTAGCAGTTGGTCGTCCCCGCCTCGAAACACGTTCTGGGATACAAGTTCGCCCCGCAGTTCTTCACCCCGTCGCTTCTACGACGCTTCCGACGCCGCTACCTCTCCTCGCCGCTATACTCGCTCGCCATCGCCTCAACGTCGCCAGCCACGTCCGCCCCAGTTTCACCGCTCGCCCTCGCCGACCTACCCAGGACCATCCCAGCCGGAAAACTAGGCAATGCGGCACCTCGGGGTAGTGCTGCAATATCGAATTTGCCGCAAAATCCTCCTCTGACGCTATTTACGAAACGTAACCTTCTCGACGTCCACGTTGATGGCACACCCGTCACAGCACTCATAGATACCGGAGCACAGATATCGATTATGACCAGCCGCCTTCGCCGCCATTTAAGGAAAATTGTTACGCCTGCCGTTACTCGGGTCGTACGAATCGCCGACAGCAGCATAGTGGCCGTGGTCGGATTGTGTACTGCACGCGTGAGCATTTCCGGCCGCCATACTGTCGTCCTTTTCACTGTGCTTGACCAATGCCCCCATGACCTCATACTAGGCCTCGACTTCCTCTCTGCCCATTCAGCGCTCATCGATTGTTCCTCAAGTACTGTGCGTCTTGACCTGCCTCTGCTGGACGATCCTGCAACACCTCACGAAATTCGCCTGAGACCCACTGATTGTGTTCCCGTTCCACCACAGGCCTTGCAATACATCGAAATGGCGCCATCTATGCCAGTTCCCCATGGTGATTACATCTCCGCTCCAATAACTGCCATCGTTCTCAGCCACAACGTTACTGTCCCGCATACAATACTAAGAGTCAAAGACAACCGCACCTATCTCCCTGTGGTGAATTTCGGGCTCACAAAGAAAATTCTGACTAAAGATATTATTACCCTGGCTACGATCATTGCTTTAGAAGTTCACTGCGTTTAAACTTTTGCCGTCGACACGTCCTGTGAACCTTTCCGGTCTACCAATTGTACTGACCACGACATTAAGAAAATGATCGCCCCGAGTCTCACGCCTGTGGAGGCTGAACAGCTCTGCAGTTTATTGCTTTCGTTCAAGGATATATTCGACATAAACAACCGTCCCTTAGGCCAGACGTCTCTTGTCAAACACCGTATACATACAGGCGATAATCCTCCCATACATCGGCGACCCTACCGAGTTTCAGCTTCGGAGCGCCAAGTCATCAAAACGGAAGTGGAGAAGATGCTCGCGAAAGATATCATTGAGCCATCGTCAAGTCCCTGGGCGTCACCTGTTGTGCCAGTAAAGAAGAAGGACGGCACATGGAGATTCTGCGTCGACTACCGGCACCTCAAGCGCATCACGACGAAAGACGTCTAACCAGTACCTCGTATAGATGACGCCCTTGATTGCCTATACGGGGCACAGTATTTTTCATCCATCGACCTACGCTCCGGATATTGGCAAATCTCTGTGGATGATCTCGATCGTGAAAAGACCGCCTTTATAACGCCTGATGGTCTTTACCACTTCAAAGTTATGCCTTTTAGGCTCTGCAACGCTCCGGCTACCTTTGAGCGTATGATGGACTCATTACTCCAAGGATTCAAGTGGTCGACTTGCCTCTGCTACCTAGATGATGTTATTGTGTTCTCGCCCACTTTCAGCACACACCTTGAGCGCCTTTCAGCTGTACTTGCTGTTTTTCGCAAGGCCGGTCTGCAGCTCAACTCAGCCATGTAACTTCAGCCACCGTGAAATTACAGTCCTTGGCCATGTCGTCAATGCGTCTGGCATCCGACCGGACCCGGAGAAAATTCGCGCCGTGAAAGATTTTCCTGTACAGTCCGAAAAAGATGTCCGCAGTTTCGTGGGCCTTTGCTCCTGCTTCCGTCGCTTTGTTAAAGATTTTGCCACCATAGCACGCCCTCTGACAGATCTTCTGAAGAAAAATGCGCTGTTTTCATGAGGAGACTCTCAGGCCGCCGCCTTTTATCGCCTTACCACCATACTCACCACCCCGCCGATTCTAGGACACTTCGATACGTCAGCCCCTACAAAGGTGCGCACCGATGCCAGTGGCCACGGTGTCGGTGCCGTCTTGGCACAAGTTCAGCACGGCCGTGAACGTGTTATCGCGTACGCGAGCCGTCTTTTGTCACCTGCGGAGCGGAATTACTCCATTACCGAGCGCGAATGTTTGGCACTTGTGTGGGCAGTAGCAAAATTCTGCCCCTATTTATACGGCAGGTCCTTTTCTATTGTAACGGACCACCACGCCCTCTGTTGGCTTTCCTCCTTAAAAGATCCCACAGGGAGGCTTGGACGATGGGCTTTGCGGCTACAGTATTCCTATTCTGTGGTGTATAAGTGTGGTCGCCTACACAATGACGCTGACTGCTTGTCCCATTACCCTGTACCCACGCCCACCACCACCGACACGGATGCTTCCGCAAGTGTTCTTTCTATTTCCCAGCTTTTGGACATGGCCCACGAGCAACGCCATGACGCTAACTTGAGGACCCTCATTAACCGAGTGCAATCTACTCCCACTGATCCATCGTTACGGTGGTTCGTTCTCAACGACGGGATATTGTACCGCCGCAATTTTCACCCTGACGGTCCTCCCCTTGTATTTGTCGTTCCCCAACACCTCCGCTTAACCGTGCTTCAGGAGCTTCATGATGCACCTACTGCCGGACACCTTGGGGTTGCTCGAACTTACGACCGCGTGCGCCGCCGCTTCTACTGGCCCGGCCTCCCGCGCTCCGTACGGCGATACGTAGCTGCTTGCAAGTGCTGCCAACATCAGAAAAAGCCAACAGTGCTTCCTGCCGGGTACTTACAGCCGATCGAGATTCCAACTGAACCATTCTTCCACGTGGGTTTGGATCTCCTTGGCCCTTTTCCCGAGTCCAGCTCCGGCAACAGGTGGATCACTGTGGCTACTCATTACGCGACTCGCTACGCCATCACTCGAGCGCTTCCCACGAGCTGCGCAACTGACGTCGCCGATTTCCTACTCCGGGATATCCTTTTAGTCCATGGCGCCCCGCGACAGCCCCTTACCGACCGTGGCCGCACTTTCTTCTCCCAAGTCATCGCCGATATCCTACGCTCCTGTTCTACCAAGCACAAACTCGCTACCTCCTATCATCCCCAGACCAACGGCCTTACTGACCGACTTAATCGGACCATCACTGACATGCTATCGAAATACGTCTCACCCGACCACAAGGACTGGGATATTGCGTTACCCTATGTCGGTTTCGCCTATAATTCGTCACGCCACGATACTGCTGGGTATTCCCCTTTTTACTTGCTCTTCGGTCGTGACCCTGTATGCCCATTGGACGCTTCGCTCCCCTTGGTACGGAATTCACGGACCGAGTATGCCCGCGACGCCATCTCCCACGGTGACCATGCGCGCCAGCTTGCCCGTACTCGTTTGTTGGCATCGCAAGAAACTCAAAAGCACACTTACAATTGCCGCCATCGTGAGACATACTTTGCACCAGGCTCTCTCGTACTCCTTTGGTCCCCTTGCCGACGTGTGGGGCTCTCGGAGAAACTCCTTCCGTGCTACAAAGGTCCTTACCGTGTTCTACGTCAAGTAACCAATGCCACCTATGAGATCATCCCAGTGACATCCGTGGTGCCAACCGGTTCCACATCACCCGACGTCGTACACGTCTCTCGGCTTAAGCGCTATTATGCCCTTCCCGATGGCCCCGTCTGAATCACCGGGACTACAGTGTACTAGAATGGGGAAGTGTGTCGGGCGGCGCCGGAAAGAGGGTCCTTCTTGCGATGGCCGCTCCGCGCGCCACCAGAGGGCGTTACTGGCCACAGGAGCGCTACACTCGCCGCGGTGATACCTCTGCGAGTGGTTTGCGTGGCTGATTTTTGTATCATTCCGAGTTGTCGCGCATGTGCGGCTGTTTATGCGATTAATAACCACTGCAACGCCACCTAATCATGAAATCTAACCCTTCCACTCAGGCAGCAGCAGTTTTCTCGCTATAACGAGCGTATACAAAAAGCATCCGATCACAATTTAGTGCTGTCGTTCTCGCCAGTCGAGCCTGTTCTTTTTTTTAAATTCAGCAATATTATCAAGCTGTGACATACCTTCAAGTGGTATTGGATGAATTTTAATTCACATTAACTCATAGAGCTTAAACATCTCTAATGCATATGAGTGTCTGTGTTGGGTCATGCATGTTTTATATCTTTTATATTGCTTCACATGCTAAACAGTCGGGAAGCTTCAAGCGAATGCATCTGCGTGTTGCTTCTACTTTTGCGACTGGTCGCGCACAAGGAAAGACACCGACACACAAACATAATTCTGAACTTTATTTCTAACTCAAAAATTTTTCAGCCCAGCTGCTCCTTTCGATTAAACCAAAATATCTTCACAACGAGACACACACTTATCTAAAGAATAATATCGTGGTTTCCCACGTAGAAACCCAGAAATTATCAATTACTACTAACCCCGCCTGTCAAGAAAGCTGCTCAATTACATCGCCTCAGCTTCAGGTGTTTCCCCTGTTGTCTCTTAGAGCTGCGCTCCTTGTTCAATGACTTAGCATAGAATCGAAAACGAAGAAGTACATAAAATTTTACTATACTCAGTGTCAGCTCTTTGTGATGTGTGTCACACCCTGGCTTTGGTAGGTCAACACATTGGAGGAACATAGCAAAGTCTTGCATACTTTCTGCGTTCATTTTATTTGAACTGAAGGAAACGGTAAATGACTCTTCTAAAGCGCTTACAAGACCGGAAAGCCCAGAAGATGGGTATAGCAGACTGCCATAATCACAATGTCTAATGATGTCATTATTGGTATTTGAATGGCCCTGCTCCTTGCTCATGGTCAAGAGCCCATTACATGTACTACAAGCAGTTTTTCTGGCAACTTTCCTAGCCACATAGCCTGAAACATAATGTATTAGGCGGCTTGAGCTGTGGTGAGTGACACACCTGCTATGATCTTCAGGTGGAAGAAAATCCAAAACAGCTTCAACGTCATCGAGCTTCCCATCATCAACAAGGCAGTCAAGTGCATTTATGGGGTTTGGCTTATCCTGGCTTGACCTGATATTGCAATGGCCAACTAGTAAATTGATCACTTCAGGGCTGCAGTTTCCTGTCTTTGGTGGCTGTGCTACACCATAAAAGGCCAGTGCATTCACAGTGACCAAGAATTGGGTAGGTGTCGGGTGATCGTTGCAGCCGTTGCATTGTCGCACAATCCCAAACAAGTTTTCCAACTTGTCCTGACTCAGCCTACAGGTTAGAAGATAACGAAAACTGCACATGTGAGCTAAGGTACTCGGCAATGTCCAGAGTTGAGCGAATGGTAACCCGTAGGCCCTCGGCAGTGCTGTTGCTCAAAAATCCGTATTTTGAGCTATGAGAGTGCGACTCCCACTCGTTAAGAAATGCTAGAAACTCCCTTAAAAAGTCGGCTTCAGGAGATTCTGGTCTGAACGCTGTTGCTGGCACACGCGACGTCATTATTTTGATTAACTTTGAAAACCTCAAAATGAAAGCTTCTGTCACATTTCCCGGGCCATAGAGTCTTTCAATTTGTTTTCGGTAGAAAAACAGTCCTTTAAGTACCTCATCACTAAAAAGGAGAAGTGCTGGCCCTACTCTCCGTTTCTCAAAATCGTTGGGAAAAAGATGCAGCCTGCTAACATGTGGCATAACTTTCAAGGTTACACTTTCATTATCTAATTTCCATGC
This sequence comes from Dermacentor silvarum, assembly GCF_013339745.2. Taxonomy (NCBI): domain Eukaryota; kingdom Metazoa; phylum Arthropoda; class Arachnida; order Ixodida; family Ixodidae; genus Dermacentor; species Dermacentor silvarum. Next base: position 340,445,980 of record NC_051154.1, on the reverse strand, counting down.
TTCCTTGATGTAATCAGCATGGACTCGTCCCGCTGGGGTGTTAAACCCAGTGTCCAGAAAAGCATTTCTAACATTCTTAAGCTGGTGCGGGAAGTCCGAAAAAAATGCAGGGCACGGGTGTCATCCACAGGATGAGTGCACTTGGACTTGGTGCTTGAGGCAGATCCTGTATTTCAAAACAAAATTGGAAAGAGTGTGATTCACGGAGCCTAAAAGCAGGGAATGTTTTAACTGTACCAGTTAAAATATTACTTCAAACTGTATCAAAACCAGAAGTAGATAAGAAATATTTAGTACTTTTCATGACAAGCAAGCACCCTGCTCGAAAGTAAGCGAATCTTACCTTGTACGCCAAAAATCCTCCACATACTACGGTTCCAACTTGCACCATCACAAGTCACTGCGTCAACATGCAGCCCCGCATTTTCACAGAGTAACGTGGACTCGAGGACGATCTTTGCAAGAATGTTGGCTTTTACGTTGCTCTTGGCCGCAAATATGCCAAGAATTTGCATCCATTTAGCTGAAAAACAGAAGCATGATTGTTATACTATTATACATTTCGCAACATAATCCACAAGAAGCAATAACACTATGGCTCGATACGGCAAATTTTAAGAGAGCCCTCATGCTCGAGCTTTTACCGAAGTCCATACCTGTGAAAGGCTGAAATACTACGACTAGCCCATGATCTGCAAGCTCTTTTCCGGAGCCTTCAGTCTCGAATTGACCCAGATCAACAAATCTTTCTATGGAGCCTGAAATAGGTAAAGATGCAAGTCGACATGAATGAACACGCAGAAACTAACAGTACATACGGTGAAACACACGGACCATTCAATTAAAAATAATAAAACAGTTTAACTGTTAACACTTACCAGAAGGCTTCACATCAATGTGTTCAGACAGCTTCATTTCGTCGAATACTATCATGCCACGCCAACTGTGCTCGTCCATGTCCGTTTTTTCTTGAAGACCTTTGAAAACACTTGGGTTAAAACCAAAGCCGCTCTGGAAGTGCTGTATGGCCTTTTTTCGACAAGTGCGGCCCGGTAAAGCCAGAATGTCGTGCTTTCTCATGTGTTCGTAAAGCTTAGGGCTTCGCATGCACATCAGCACGCACTCAAGAAGCCATTCATTTTCATACGTCATTCCTTTTCTTGACTTTCTCTGTGCTGCTTCAAAACACACCTTGACATTTGCTCGCTGCTTCTCAGGAAGGCCTCTAATTCTTTCAGCAACAGCTTCTTCAAATAACTGCTCATTTTTTGCTTTCATATGACTCAAGCTAATTCTTGCGTTGCTAAGCTTGGCTTTCGTTCTCCGTAGATTACGCCGTATATAACGAGGACTTTGTTTCGCAGATACCTTCTGACGGCGTCTTCTAGAAAGCTGGTTGAGTATCAGCTTTCTCTGATATTTACAGTGAACACAAGCACCGAGGTCATCTGCTCCGACAAGCGTGCAGTTCTTCGAAAAGAACACCCTATTAAACGACGGGCATTTGCGAGCTAAAGGCTCCATTCCCATGCCAGGGCACAAAGTCAACTTGCTTACATTGTTGATCAGTAACTCTGCCTTCTCTCGTGCTACGAGTTCCTCTTGGCGCCTTTTTCCCTCTGATGAGAACTTTGGCAGTTGCAGCACTTTCACCAGCTTGCTTCTTAATCTGAATGAGTCTCTTCAATGCTACCTTGCTATGCTCGACAGCGTCGGCTTCTAACTCAACATAAAGAAATGAGTCCCCAACACACGGCAGGAAAATTTCCGACTACGCACTTGGAATGGTGAGCTTTGAAAATGACAGTCCTTGGCATTCATGTTCAGGAGCTTTATCAATTGCACTGTCTCGGCCAACATCGTTCGACAATCTTTGACATTCCTGTTCAGAAATATTATCAACTGAACTTTCTCGGTCAACGTCGTTAGACGCAACGTCTGACAACGTGTTGCTCTCTCGTCTTCGCTTCGGTTTGGGGAGAACCTGATCGCTAAGGTTGCGATCCTTCCGTTTTTTCGGCAGCGACTTTGAAAAGTACTTGGGAGCATCCGGGAAAATATTTGGAATGGCATCCTTTGATAACAGCGGTCGATCTCGGGGGATCTCAATGATCTTACCGTTGATTGTCGTCTGAAAAGTTCACTGTATGAACCTTGTCGCGAAGTGCCGCTCAAAAACGCTACTCTCGTCGAGGACTCGATCACCTCTCTTGATGTTCCGTGACCATTCTTCCCGGCGATCAGCTTCAATCGGCACCCGAAACAAGGAGCACGCCTCCTTACACGAGCGATAGCCACTGTTACAATTTGGCACAAAACAGAAGCCGTCTCGCTTGTCCCGCCGTCTCCTTGTCATTTTTTTTCATTCCCGTAGACAAGCGCAGAGACCACCGCCACTTCTTCACTCAACTACAGCACAATGTGGCGAGAAGTACCGGCGACGAGGCACAGGTCACGCGTAAACAGCACAAACTGGCAATGCAACACGTGCTAACACACACGCTCCTCTGGCTCGCAGCGCCCCTAGCGCCCCCAAGCTGTACCAAAGCTGCTTCATCGCTGCGGGTACAGTATTCTAGCCACTGTACTGCGGGGGTAGCGGGGGCCCCCTCGCGTCCATTGTAACGCGCCGCGCACGGCACACTTCCCCTTCTAGTACACTGTACCGGGACGGTGCTTTTTCCGCCGGGGGTTGTGTTAGGGTGAGGAAAACAGACAATGTCGATGAAGGAGAAGAGGAAGTGGCAACAGCCTCTATGTGTTCTCAGCTGCTGTCTATCTCCTGTAAATACTTTCTGTAAATAGTTTATACCCGTGACCATATTATTTACACAAACCTAAGAAAACACCTTCTGGCCAACAACTTTTTTCGTCAGGCCGGTATGGTTTTCAAACAGGTCGCTTTTGTTAAACGCAATTAATAGAATCTACCCTAGACATTGCCACTGCACTTAATTGTGGTAGTCAAATTGAGTATATTCTTCGATCATAGAAAGGCTTTTGACACTGTATCCTGTGTTCTCCATTTACTAAAGGTATCTAATCTTCAAATTCCTGCCTACATACTTGCACAGCTCAAAGGCTATCTTACTAACCGACAGCAATGCATTGTTCAAGATGGTGGGTTTTCGTCACAAGTTCTATCTGTAGTCCCAGAAGGCCCACTTCGTTTTTGGTTTATATAAACAACCTTATTGACCATATTTCCAGCCATGTCCGGCTATACGCTGATGAATGCTGCATTTATCAGGAAATCAGCTCTACGACTGATCCAGAACACTGTACTTTTATAGTCTGCAACATGGAACATGAAACCTAACTTCTTTAAATGCAACATCATTACGTGTACTAATAAAAGGACACCATTGGTTACCGACTTGCATGGATGGCTCGATTCTCTCTGTTGTAACCGAATACAAACATTAAGGAGTGGTTCTCACGAACACTTTATCTTGGAATGCCCACTTGACAGCAAACATGAGTCGAGTACTGAACTTTCTGCAAGAAAACTTCTGGAATGCACTGAAAGAAACTATTTGTCAAACGTCTGCCCAGTCCTAGAATACACTTGTACAGTTTGAGACCTCCGTACTAAACAAAAGTAAGCGAACAGAACAGGCCATCATGCAGAACTTTAAAGGGCTCGTTATGGTGGTTGAGAAAATGGAGACGTCGCCAAAGGCGGATGACAACAGAACAGGGCGCGTCTCCGCGAGTAGGAACGCGGCTGAAAGGGTCAACCTGGATGAGGTATGTGCGCACACACAGGGCCAGTCAAACAGTCAATGAGGGGGAATGCGCCACGAGAGCGAGGACAAAGGAAGATTGGCGATTCTCCTCGTGTTTACGGCCTCCCTCTCCGAGACGAGAAAGCTGGGGCCACACGAATTGACAGGTTACAGGAGGAGGCAGTGTATGGCTGGCGCCCTTTGTTGCCCGTGGCGAGGCCCATTGACTTTCAGATTGCGACCTAGCCGAGTGCGCATTAAGAGGTAGTAATTGTTGAATTGGGCGCCTTGATAAGGTTCTCGTTTGTAAATTTGTAAATAGATCACGTTGCATTTTTTTGGTTAGTTATCAAGACAATATTTCTTTTAATTTCAGAGGTTCCACGTTAATCTCGGTGTTTCGTTGTAATGATTGTTATGCGAACCAGTTACGCGAATAAAACCGCGAAGCAGGTTTGCGACGGTGGTGGCTCGTGAACGCACCGATTCTGTAGTAGGCATTGACCATTGGAGGTTTGTAGAAGCAAACCATTTTGGGTAATTCAATGCTTACGAAGTAGGTGCATTTATCGGCTACCATTGTAGAATTTTGATTTGCTGAAGCGTGTTCAGAGAAGCAATTTTCTTTCATGGGGTTGCACGCACATAGAGTATGGCTGTTTTGTTTTCTGGCTTTATATGCCACTTTTGAATCAGCTTAATTAGGAGTTGACACGGTCATCAGAGCACATTACATTTGGCATTAGAAGCACTGGTACTGGCAGGTACCATTGACCCAATGAGCAGCATTTATCCGTTTGATCATTTTCAATGCGATCTCAGTCTCTCAACAAAACACAGAGGAATTGGAATGCATGCATGAACGCACAGCCCATTTTGTGCACAATAATTATGACTTCAAGATCCAGTGCTCTTGTCAGAGAGCTCAGATGGACTTTACTATCCAAAAGACCTAGGTACCTTAAGCTGTGCCTCTTCAACATTTTTCATGAAGTAACAGGAATCAACAAAAACGTTTCTCCAAGCTATATTTCACCTCGTAATGACATCTTCAAAGCTAAAGAATATAACTGCCGTACCAGTGCCTTTAAATAGTCTTTTTTTTTTCCAAGCACCACACACGTGTGGAACTGCTTGCCATCGCACTACATCGGTTCTCCAGGCTTCTGCAGAAGTTCACTTTCTAATATCTATGAAACTGTACTCATTACGAAGCCTGTTTACGGCTGTATTTTGTTTCATGCTAATCTAACTTTTGTACAATAGTCGGGTACAACTTTATAAGGCAGTGGCATTCGCCCCCTCAAAGGCGGATGCATACGAGCCTTCACCAATGGGCGCGCACTAAAGACTTCCGTCATGAGCTGGACGGCTGGTGTCCCCGCCGACAGAGAACATGGCAGCCCGTGCTTTAAGCTGGGGCGAGTCGCATCAGCGGGACTATTTCTTTAGTCGCAGAGGAAATAGTCTGCTGTGCTTCCGTCATCTGGGCGGAGCCTCTCCTGTATTCTTAAGTTGTACCCGACTATAGTGCTTTTTTCTTTTTTTTTCAAATTTTTTTTCATGCCGCTGTAATGAACTATGGCCTATACACATGATTTAAACTGGCCTATTTTCAGTGCTTATAATTATAGTGACAAATGCGATGCCTTTGCATACCTTTGTACGAACTGTGTGAAATTATGCCTTGTACTTTGTAAAACTATTTTGTCCTACAATAATGCACTGTACAGGCGATGTAGGATACCTGTACATACATATATAAAGGTATGTACAGGTATCACAGTGCTCATTGAATGATACTCCGGACGCATGGTGGCTGGCACCTTTTCTGCCGTCGGTGAGCACTGGGTATTCATTGAAAGAAGTCTCTGGAGGGGTTTATTGGCTAAAAGCTGTTTTGGACATCTTGAAGAAGTAGTTTAATAATTGGAAAATGTAGAGAGGTCAGCTGGAAAATGGAGCATCTGGCTTGCTAATGTACCTAAGGGAAGAGGGTCACAATGGGGGATGATAATGCGAGGATCGAGGTGAAAGGACACATTGCATAAATGTTATCACAAGCATGAGTCCAGGCCCGTGTCGCCTAAGAAACGTGAAAAAGCACGCATTGCCTCTATCATCTGCCAACTCTGTGGCCCTGCCCCTAGCAAGAGGTCCTCCAACAGTGGTCTATTATATAAATGCCTCAAGGTGTTGTCAAGGGGCCGAATGCAGTCACAATACATCATAAACACTCTCACTTTTGTGCGACATAAAACTGAATCTGCTCTGTGTTCCCAGCACCCACCTGTGGTGCAAAAAGTGCCAGCAATCACGTGCTCAGAGTAACGCATTTCGATCGCTGAACACTGTATGTAATTGTATTATCGTGCAACTACAACACAAAAGCACGTGGCAAAGAAGTCGTGAATCATGCTCATACTGAGCATGATAGTACATAATGTAAAATTGTACATAATCATTATCGAACAATCTCATGTAAACATTTCACCTGCACAATTTGCAGTGTACATATCGATTCAGAAAATCACCACAGTTCGCGAGTGCCCTTCCACTACCAATCAACAATGCTTCGCATATTGTAGCGCTCAAATGGAGTTGTGGCTGCCAAATCCCTCGAAGGATACGAAGGATCTGCACTATTCGTCCTCCGCTGAAGGTAGTGGGATATCAGTGTGGGATACTTAGGTGGTAGGAGGGTGATGCAGGAGTTTGACTTCTCTGCTGTTGCCCTGACAGTGATGGGACTATCTCCTTCCATGCTCAAACCCCCCCCCCCCCAAGGGGATACCCGCACGGGAATTGGGTTCCAACTTGGCAGGGGCAGCCATGTGATGACGTTCTTCTTCCGAACAGGTTTCACTTAGTCCCAGCAGGCTATGTGGTCAATTCCCAACACTGTTGCCATCAGTACCCATGTAGCTCTTACAAGCACATAAAACAAAGTACTTGCTGCCTTATTGTTGTCCTATTTATTGGCGATGAAAGCAGCAGAGACTTACCTGTGCACGCAAAAGCATTTGCTTGAAACATCCTAGACATGCATGCTCTCCAGAATTAATTTGCCGATCCAAAGTTACACCTGAGCTGCAGAAACATTGAGGAATAGTGCATGCAAGTGCCTCACAGGCACATAAAGGATCTTGGTCCACTCGGAAAATTTACACGTGTCACAGAATATACTTAAAAATCACAATGTTGCACTTGACGTACAGGCACCGCAGTTTCGATGTTAAATTTGAGAGAAAAGTTTGGCTTCTTCCTTCTGTAATAATTAACCTTTTCTCTACCAAATGTAACAAAGATAAGATTTCCAAGATTATTTTACTAGTCCAAAGTGATTTAGGTTTTGATGGACAGCTGTCAACCTAGTAATTATGCTGTGGAACTTCAGTTCTCCGAGAGCACAACAAATTATGCAACCAGTTCAAAATGCACGCAAAGTGCAGCAGACTTCCAACATAAAAAAATTTAGCCATTATGGACGCTTTTCTTACTGTTTTAGTTTTTATTATTACAGTTAGCATGAGTGAAGTCGTAGGCTCGGTTTGAGCGGTGAGTAAAATTTTATGCTTAAGTGTCAAATGACCCACTGATTGAAATGCAGCTCCACTAACGTGAAACCTGGGGAGGTGCGAAGCATGCAGTGATGCACCGCTAATGGGCTCATACTGCTTTTAGCAATGGCTCATAACCCCACAAACGCGGCCTCCCCATTATGACGACAGAAGAGAAGTGAAATTCTATGCTGGAATGATGAGCGGCAACGCAGCCAGCTGTGGAAGACAACCAACGCGGGACCAGTGACACGAGCACATGCCGAGTGCAAGCACGAGCCGCTTGCTTACCGCGACTACGACGACGACAATTACGACAGGAGATGCCGACAGCCCAGACGCACGAGGTGCTTCGCATCTAAAAGAAGACTCGCGTCATCGAAACCTGTTGTGCCGGTGTGGCAATCTCGTGGTATCGTTGCCACCGACATGTACACACAAAATATGACTGTGCTGCCAAAACCCACCTCCACTCAACACACGACATGACAAGAGGGAAGAGTGCATCCCCCTGCATTTCTAAGAAAAGCAAACATTTTAAAGGACCAACTTGGAAGCTTTCAGCGACAAAATCATTGCATGGCCCTCAACCACCAGGCTGGCTGGCAGGCTCTTAAGTTCATAATATTTACGATAACACAGAACTGCCACCTCCACCTTCGGTGATCTGAAGAGTCTGCTTCATGTCCAGAGCCATGCTGCACATGTTGAGTGGCTTGTACAAAAGAAGCTACATGTAAGCCCTATTCATAGTTTGCAAGTGCGCTTCTCTGCAATACACATTTGCTCAACTAAAGGTGGCACTGGTCATTGTTAGAATGAAGACAGAGTGCAAGCTGCACATGCTGGTGCTTGCTTCATGTGCATGGTTTTATCACTAGAGCCACATCTACAAGTTTCATGTCATATTACAAGCAAACTGAGATTGTCAGACCGTTTGCAAAAACAATGATGCTTCCGTAAGCATGGCAAAGTGCCTCGCTGGAAAGCTAGCTTTACAATTGTGAAAAGAGTTTGATGTGCTGCTCTCAATGAATTGAGGCTTCATACCATAATTACGGAGTGAACTACCCACATAAAAAAATGCAGGATAATATTTTCGTGTCAATGCCCCTTTAAGTGTGAAAACAAACCAAATTCGTCCACAATTCCATCATTTTTAATGCGAGCAGCGTGGTTTATTTTTCCAAGGATAATTGCAAGAGCATTCCAATGGTTTTTCTGGTAGACGGAGCATAAATAGCTAAGGTTGTATGTTGCGACTAGGTACTGATGGTGCATTGTTCAATGGCTCTTGAGCGTTTTTATTAAAAAGTTATGAATCTTATGGCATATTCGGGGGGTCATATTAGAGCACTCTGGTAGCGCTACAAAGGCCATTTAAAGAAGTTACTAAGCGTTACCGTTTGCATAAATGCGTTCCTCTGATGATAACGAAGCAGGATCGTTACTTCCATACCCTGTTATTGTCGTAATACAGCTTTAAAGTTGTTTTCATCACTTTTGTAGCACGGCCAGAGCGATCTGAAATGGCCACTCTGATATGCCATTAGTGGGCGCGAGTCTGGTCAATTCAAACCAAGTTATGCCAAAACCACGTATGACACAAATACCTTCATTATATACCTTATTCTCTGTAAGCATACATTCGTTGCATGCTAATATTGGTGAGAAACATTTTAGCTTCATTTCTTTACATAGAATAATCACCGAGGTGTGACCTGCATTTCAAAACTGCGACAAATTTTCTATCCAAGCATACACAGGGAGAAAATAGCATTTTGTTTACTCGACCAGTTTTTCGCCTACAAAGGTGGCTTGTGCTGCCAAAAGTGAAAACAATGCACAGCATAACTATCCTCTTCAGGCCTATTGTACACACTAAGGTCATGCATCAAAAAGCAAAAGCACTCGCGAAATTATTTAAAATGAGTTGCAAGCACCTTGAAACTCTTCCGACTGGATCTGTGTGTGTGAATATGTGTAAAGTGTTTTACTAAAACAAGTTGGAAGGTAGAAATCTCGGCATTTGCTTCTGGTGTCACCATGTCTCCGTAGCAAGGTAACTTCTTTCCCCTTCATTGTTCTCACGTTTTGCACGCAGGAACATTTGAAGTAGCTGGATGGACACTTTCCAAGTGTGCCATTTATGAAATAGATCTCACATCTGATGTTCTTGTACAGAAGGGGTTCCTAAACAGAGTTAAGCAAACGGCCAGAACGGAACTGACCCAATCCCTCCGTTGGGTGTATATTTACATTAGAATTTGAATTTAACAATTTTAAACCACCACTTCTGCAAGCCAGTAGTCTTCGCGAGAAAGATTCCTTCGTCGCAATGATCGCAGCGAGGCTGTGGTTAAGCATATCAGTTAGAAAGTGGGGGTCCCGCACCACTCTGGGAAGGTAAGCGAGATTCCCCCAAGACCAGAAAGTCGAGGAGCCAGATATGCCTCTCCAACTAACGCCTACCTCGCATCTCCTTAACAAAGAATCAAACCCACAAACTTGTGCCGAGTAATAGGACACCACCACAGACGCCAAGATAATGGCAATAAGCCAAGCAGATTTATTGAAATTGTTGCCATCGTCTTAAAAAGCACAAGTAAGAGTTGAAAATTTCTGTAATAAAACTTCGTAGCACCAGTCAAACGCTAATGTCCAACCTTTAAAATCTTTAAAACTTTCAATCAATGTTGCGCTTTGTCACATATAAAAACAAAGAATGTCAATGTGGTCCTGTATAAAAATGCAACAAAACAATGTATTGATGATGGGAAAAACAAATTTCCTTAGAAAAGTGCCTATCATGTGGCAAGTATTACAGCATGCTGGCCACCTCCGGAGATGACCAGCACCTTTTTGCCTGTGAGCTTCCCAGCAACGATCTTTGGTTCAAACAAATCGTCGTCACCACCATGGCCCAGTTGGCCGTTTGTGCCGAAACCCCAGGAGTGCAGGCATCCTGCAAGTTAGTACACCACCGAGAGAGAGAGTTGTGTTACAATTCAGAAATGAGAGTCAAGCCTCAGTATAACTATGTACAGAGGTTAACACGCATGTCTAGAACACACGTAAGGGCAGAAGCAGCTACCGTTTGAGCCGACCACCAGGTCGAGAGAAACCAATGGCAACTGTAAATTTAGTCAGGTAACCTGACATACAGCCGATTTTGTGCCACATGTCATCTTCAGATATCACCAGCGCAGTCCTGAGAACGTGATTTGCGGGTTCTAAAGAAGGTGTGTTGACCTCTGTACACTCCATTTCACATATATCGGGCGAACAATTTTTACAAATCACCTTTGCAGATAACAATTCTTGTCCTTGAGCTGGATTATTTGAAGAGGTGAACATTACTGGCACAAGAAATCGAAGAACATTCAACTAATTAACAAAAATACACCAACATTTTAATTATTTACGCTACATATTGCAATTTAAGAATTGTAGCTGGTGAGTTGCAAGACTTATCCACGTGAAATGAATTTGCAGGATGACACCTTTTTCCAAGATCCTAAAAGCGGGCCAAAATACATGGGGGTTCCAGTTAGTTTCCCGTTTCTATGCAAAGAAGTGTTTTGTTAAGACTGTGGAACAGTACATTTTTACGCCAAGTTTGATGGTGCATATTTCTAAATTGGTGTCATTCTTGGAAATTCATTCCTAGTGGATACACCTTGCAAACTCCCCAGTTACAATTTGTAAATTGCAATATGTGCTGTAAAGTAATTAAGAAGTTCATTGAAATTTTCAAAATTGTTGAATTCATGCAAGTGATGTCCTCCTTTAAATACGTAATCCAGCTCAAAGCCGAGTATTAAGCTATCTACTACCAGTCTACTTTTTTAAATTCCAGAAAACTTCACCCCATATACAGGGTGTCCCAGCTATAAGTAGCCAATGTTTTAAAAACAAAGTGTACTAGGAGGATCAAACCAACTCGGTGTTGAGGATCGCGTGTCCTAGTCTGCAGTATTTTTTTTTGCTCCGCAAAGTCAATTAGTTAAACTAATTGCCTAATTTTTTAAATATTGCCTTCAGCAAGACAGTGCCAATACGAAAGTCGTAGATCACATTTAAAAATTGCCGACTGAAGTGTTTGCAACTAAGTACCATTGATGGAGCTTCTTGTAATTGCCTTTAAGGGGGGACGCGGCCTTTGAAAACCGAAAAATCGTGAGAAAGTTGATTTTTGAAAAACAATATTTTTGTGTTGTATGTCGCAAACTACCTTTTCTGTAATTATCAGCACCCAATTCAACTGCAAAGTACGAAAATAGCTATTTTTGAGGCTGCCGTGGCTCGCGAAACCACGCGCAAATCCCGAAATCAAACCAAAATTTGTGCGTGCGCCATTCCCGGTCCATGCCGGGAATGGTGCCCAAGATGGTGCCCACACCATCTTGGCGTCGTTTTGACTGAATTCTGTCTATCGATAGCCGCCTTGCAAAATGGCGTCAGTAACCGTTGACGCGTTTTCCCACGATGCGATGCGGAGCGCTGATTGGCCAGAGCAGCGCATTCAAATCCCGCAGGCTAAAGCGTGCCTGCCATTGGCTGCTGTGCGGGCCACTGGCTGCTGTTCGATGCTGTGCTCGCCTCGTCAGGGTTGCCAGATTCGGCTATTTTTTATGTGGGTCGATGTTGAAAATTCCGAGTTGGCTACATGACTATATTTGGGCTATTTTTGTTTTATTAAGGACTTCCGCGTCGCGACGACCACGTCAGCACTGACAAAATTTGTGAACGCTGGTTTATGAAAACCCAAAGCTCATTGCTGCAAAGATATGTAGGCAATCTCGAAGGCTGTGTTTTTAGGCAATGTCGTCTTGTCTGCGCAACCAGATGGCAGAGCATCGCACCAGCTCCGAGGTCCATCCTAAAGCAGTGGAGCGCGCACCCACTTTGAAATCGCGAAAGGGCGTGAACGTTGTTACGCAGTCAATGTTACGAGCAAAATGTACGCGGATGAGCCAAACATGCTGTTCATTAGGTTCCTGAGCATGATCATTAACGTATTCGTATGAGTAAACAAATTATTTTAATTAGAATCTCCCAAACCAGTTACACTGCACGAAGGCTTGCCCACATTTCTTGAGTTGATGAAGGGAACAGATTTTTGATCATGTCCAGTTGCACAAAAATAAGCTGTGAGGATTGGGAAAAACACATCCTCCACGTTAGGGCATGCGGATTCGGAACGGCATTTCTCGAATCTCTCGAAAACTCTGCTGATTTTGATTGATTGATTTTGGGGTTTTACGTGCCAAAACCAGTTCTCATTATGAGGCACACCGTAGTGGAGGGCTCTGGATTAATTTTGACCACCTGTGGTTCTTTAACGTGCACTACAAAGCAAGCACATGGGCGTCTTTGCATTTCGCTTCCATCGAAATGCGGCCGCCGCGGCCGGGATTCGATCCCGCGATCTTGTGCTCAGCAGCACAATGCCTTAGCTGACTGGCCACCCTGGTGGGTAACTCTGCTCTGAGTGAGTCTGACAAGATAGCACTGTTGGAAAGATGCTGCAAGTCAGTTGCTGCATGCATCAAAAGCATGAGGAAGCGGCTCCCATCAAATCTGAAGCTTCATGAGCATAATATCATGCGGCATTCTTTTGATTCCCTCTGTCTCTTCTTCTCAGACTTTGTGGAAGATAGCACAGTTTCTTCATTAGAGTCCGCGTATCGTGTGCTGCAGACGACAGTATTCACAATTTAGAGCAGAAGGCACTGAAAACATCACCAAGTTGTGGTCTAATATCAGGAATGCAAAAAACAGTGCCGGAAATCCAATGATCCCCTTGCTCTCTGAGCTTGCTTTGTCCCTACTTTAGCTGCCTCGAAAGAGGCCGCGCAAGTATTTTGAGCCAGCGCAAGTAGGGACAAGTTTCTACATTGCCACAAGTTTCTACATTGCCACAAGTTTCGACAAGTTTCTACATTGCTAAAGTCGCGATTGTTTCATGGTACTTATTGAACATTGCATATTATTACAATAATGTAAGTTCTGCAAATATATATGAAAGGCTATGTTCGTCCACAGTGAAGATAAGGCAATTGCTCACCAAAGGTCGACCAGTGATTGCCTTGCCAACGTCAGGATAACTCGTCAATACTCCTGTGACAATTCTTTCCCTTTAAACTATAGCCGTATATACGAGTAATTACGGCTTGCTTTTTATATGCACCTACTTTATGATCAATGTAAATCCTCTTTGTTCTCCCCCCCTTACTAGTCATTACATTTTACTTTGCTCAGGCGTATTTTCCAGCGGTGACCCGCCATGGTTGCTCAGTGGCTATGGTGTTGGGCTGCTGAGCACAAGGTCGCGGGATCGAATCCGGGCCACGGCGGACGCATTTCGATGGGGGCGAAATGCGAAAGCACCTGTGTACTTAGATTTAGGTGCACGTTAAAGAACCTCAGGTGGTCGAAATTTCCGGAGTCCCCACTACGGCGTGCCTCATAATCAGATTGTGGTTTTGGCACGTAAAACTCCATAATATATATATATATTTTTTTCCAGTGGTGATGAGAAAAATACAAAATCTGCGATCGATATACATAATAGGTGCTTGTGGTACTGTTTACTTCCATATTTTATTATTGTTCCACATGTTGCAGTGGTGGTTGGGCAAAGAGTTCTTGCCAGTTTCTGAAGGTATATATAGTGTTCTACTGACTTCCTTTTCTGATGTATAGTGCTTCAATTTGTTATACAAAAATGTTTACTTTGTACTTAACTTCATGACAGCCATGTGCGACCCATAATATCGATGTTGTTCGTTCCTAATGGAAACATTTTTTTTTTCAAGTTGCGCTGAAAGTAAGGTACACAGCCCCCCCCCCCCCCCCCCCGCTTGAAAATGTGGCAACAGACGTATTCATTCCTGCATTCACAGAAATTTATACATGTTTTCATATTGCACCAAATCTTGCCATTGAATCCCTGTTTAGATATTGCGCAGCTTAACTCTTTTCGATACTAACTTGGATTATTGCCAGCATCTCAATCGAGGTCGCAATGAAAACTAAACTTTATTTAACCTCTTCTGTTATGGGCCAGCAGATCACTCCGTTTGTTGTGCTGGTTGCATGCGGCGGAAGTAACATTTTAACCACACATACGCGCTGAGATTTGGACACCATCTATATATAACACACCTGCAGAACATCATCAAACGTTTCGGCTATGTTTTTGGCTACTTTTCGCTTACAAAAAATTTTGGTCAGGCTATTTTTTACTACCTTTTGAGCCCATTTGGCAATTTTCTGTTGGGGCCATCTGGCACGCTGTTGCTCCTTGCTCCATCCGCCTTGACAGACGTCTGCTTGTGAGCTCCTCTGTCTTGCACTATCTCTTAAGATTATTTTCTCAGCTTTTTTTGTGTGTTTTTCACTAGTTCCGTGGTCTTCATCTTGATTGCTGCACGCAGTGCCGGCAACGAAGCTCAAGATAGTGCAGAGGTTCGGTGTGCAGAAGCGCGCTATACGGCTTGCAAGAGCATCGGACTTCCTATCTTCTGCTGCCACTGCCGACTGTGTAGATGCTTCCAGCGGCGGAACTGTGCTGTCGGCTGTCGCCAGTCGAGAATCCGGCTCATTGAGTGTGCCTGGAGCCGCAAGCACACCGAGTGTTTCCGTGATAGCCGGACCCAGCTCGTGTTCTGAACCGGTGCCATCGAGCGTGAGCGGACCGTTGACTATTCATCTGCGGGCGTTTTCTGACTAAGGCAGAGATCGATGCGAATGCGAAATGTCGTGATGCCGTTTGCACTGAACTCGGCTCTATGCCAGCACCCCGGAAGAAATTTCAGCTAATGAAACCTGCTGTTACACCTGCAGTTACACCTACAAGTGAGGGCGAACATTTTTCTCTCATTCAGATGGACGTTTTTAGCAGCCTGCTCGGCTGCACAGTGTGCAAACATTGCTTGAAAGGTAGTTTCAGTGTGCGAGAGAGTACCAAGCTTGGACTGGCAACAAAACTTGAAGTCGTGTGCCCCTCTTGCGACACGATTGAGAGTTCGTGGACATCACTCCGTAAAAAGGACTCTCAGGCTTTCGAAGTCAATGTCCGTGCCATAATGGCTATGAAGCAAGTATGAAAGAGGCAAACGGATCTCAACAATTTTTGGGCAGCAATGAACGTCTCTTAGAGAGGTCTGCACCACAAGAAGTTTCAAAAGCATTTTAAAAAAGACGTTCAGGGATCCAGAGGCCCACGCCTTGGATACGTTTTATGCTAATTCTGCCGCAGCAGTGATTACCGCGTATAAACAAATGGACCCCAGCTTTTGCAAAGACATCACCCTGGGGTACGATGGAACGTAGCACAAGCGCGGGCACACATCTCACATTGGAGTAGGATCCATAATTGACTTACATACAGGTCTCATCTTGGATGCAATAGTTCTCTCCAACCACTGCCTTAGGTGCCAAACAGGGCCCAAACCTGGAGATGCAGCATATGACAGCTGGCACCAGCACCACATCTGCCAGAAGAACACAGATGCAAAATCTCGAAGCATGGCGGTGGAGGCAGGCCTGACTCTTTTCAAGCGGTCCATATCCAAGCATGGCCTGTGTTACACTACCCTTGTTTCTGATGGGGACAGCCATACCTTTTCTGCACTCACAGAAGAGAATGTTTACGGGCTTGTGCCAATTGTGAAAGAAGAGTGCCTCAATCATGTCCAAAAGAGGATGGGAAGTGGACTACAAAACATTGTGAAAAAGAGCAATAAGCCAGTAAGTGGGAAGGGGAAGTTGACAAAAGCCCTCATTGAGAAGCTTACCGACTATTTTGGTTGAGCCCTTAGGAACAACTCTAGTAACGTGGCACTAATGCAGCGTGCAGTGATGGCAACATCATGTCACATCGATCGACCAAAACCCTCACCGCGAACTTTGCCCAGAGGGAGCTGAATCGTGGTGCAGCCATAAACCTGAAGAGGCAAAGGGTGAGCCATAACCCCAAGCACAATCGCAACCTTCCAGACAACGTTGCTGCAGCTATGCTGCCCGTCTACCAGCGGCTTTCACAGGAGTCTCTTCTCCCGCGCTGCATGGGAGCGAACACTTGGAATGCGTCGGAATCTTTCCACTCCGTCTTCTGGTCCTTGATGCCAAAAGAGCAGCACACATCCTTGATTGCTGTAGAAACAGCACTGCATGACACGGTGCTGTGCTACAATGCCACTGCTGCAAAGCAACTGAAGTGATTTCAGTCTCTGTTGGACTCCAGCCAGGACACCTAGCCATCCAGCGAGCATTTGAAAAAGATGCTCTATGCATTAAAAAAAACACCAAACGACACAAAGAGAAGCTGAAGATGGAAGTAAGGCGGAACAAGAAAAGAGTGCACAAGGACACTTCAAGCTGCTCCGCAAGAGCTTTCTAATAAAACACATGTGTTCAACTTTAAAGGCCCGTTTTCTCAGAATGAATTTTTTCGCTAGTAGTGGTGCTGAGGAAGGCAATATCTCAAGAACCGCTTTTCAGGTTTGAGTGCCGTTTTTTTTTTAATTCTGTTCCTCAATGACTGCCAGGATTTACCACAAGCTTCTTTTTTTGAACTGATGATGATTGTGGTTTATTGGGGCAAGGGCCAGATGTGGCCAAAGAGCGCCAAGACGATGGTAATGGTTTGTTAGTGGTTTATGAATAGTCAATTATATGAACATTAGATGTGGCATGGCTGTAAAGGGGCCTAAAAACAGTCGCTGTAAAGTACGTAAAATCTATACATAAGATTATGGCAATGACTAATGATGTGTACTATAGACATGAACAATACATTGCAAAAGAATGATATGACTTACAAAAAAAATATTACAGATGCAAGAATTGGCCAGAAGCACAAGTGCCTAAACAGAGCCCTTGAGACACAAGAGCCTGGAGGCATGTGCTACAAAAAAACTATCACAGCAACATCCTCTGGAGAGAAGATGCGCTACGAACTTATTGGGCTAATAACATAAAGCACATCTTTCAAGAATGCGAGGACTGCTTTGGTGTTAAAGAGCGGTTCTTTACCCAAGAAACATGGCGGGATGTAGAGGGACACAATAGCGATATGCTAGAGGAAAGTGTTTCTCTTTCGGCTTCCCAACACTCCAGGAGGACGTGGAGGACGGTGAGCCTCTCGCCACATCTACCACAGGTTGGAGGGTCATCACCATTCAATAGAAAATTGTGAGTACCATATGTGTGTCCTATTCTGAGAAGACAGAATAGGACATCAGTTCGTCATGTTTTAGTTGTACAGGGCCAGAACCCTAACTGCGGTAATCAAGGGGAGCTTATTTGCTTCGGCGTCCCACGAGCGTTGCCAGTGGCTTCGCAGTTTCTTTTGCAAGAAAGGTTTCAAATCTGTTGCAGGAGCAGCAGCTGTAGGGTTAATAGCCGGTGATGTGACTGATGTGGCCATTTGGTCGGCAAGGACATTGCCCTCGATGCCTCTATGCCCAGGCACCCAGCATATAATGACATGCTGGTTAGTTGCGTATGCTCTACAAGGAACAGAATAGAGCTCAATGAGAACAGGGTTTTTCTGTTTACAGGGTGACTTCAAGGCTTTTGCGACGCTTTGGGAGTCTGTAAATATAATAGTTTTTTGAAGTTTTGATTTCTTTATATGCTTTACAGCTGACAATATTGCGTAGGCCTTAGCCGTAAAGATGCTTGTTTCGGGGTGGAGTATGCCGGATTCCGAGAAGAACGGACCGACGGCTGCTTAAGATACTCCGACATGCGATTTAGAAGCGTCAGTGTAAAATTCTGTGCACGAGTACTTGGATTGTAATTCTAGGAAATGTATTCGGATTTCAACCTCTGAAGCGTGCTTTGTAACCTCTACAAATGATATATCACATCACCTGCCACTCCCAAGGTGGTAACAGCTTGGCTGAAGGCATTAAGCGATGTTCGACGAGTAGGATATCCATTTCTTCGCTAAGCTCCGTGACACGCAGTGAGAAAGGCTGTCTTACAGAGGGACAATTACGAAAAAGTGTAGCACATGTCATATCGTTAACGGTATTAAAACACGGATGCTGATGATTAGAGTGGACTTTAAGGAAATATGTGAGGCTGGTGTATGTTCTCTGCAGATGGAGTGACCACTCATTTGATTCGACGTATAAACTTTCAATGGGGCTTCTTCTGAAAGCGCCGGTGGCCAGGTGGATACCTAAATGGTGAACGGGATCTAGCATCTTTAGCTCGCTTGGGGCAGCAGAGTGATATACTACAGCACTATAATCCAGTCGCGATCTAATGAGGCTCTTGTAAAGATTCATTAAACATTTCCTGTCGCTGCCCCATGTTGTGTGAGATAGAATCTTCATTAGGTTCATTGTTTTTAGGCATTTTCCTTTGAGATATCTTATGTGGGGAATGAAAGTTAGCCTAAAGTCAAGTATGATGCCTAAAAACTTGTGTTCTTTGTTGAAAGGTATTTGCTGTCCATGCAGTTCTACACAGGGATCTGGGATCAGGCCTCTCTTTCTTGTGAAAAGAACACAAGAACTTTTGTGGGGGTTAACTTTAAACCCATTTTCGTCTGCCCACTTTGACACCTTGTTCAAGCCCTGCTGTACCTGTCTCTCGCACACTGCGAGGTTACATGACTTGAAGCCTATTTGTATGTTGTCTACGTAGACGGAATAAAAAATAGCCGGTGGTAATGAGGCACAGAGTGTATTCATCTTAACGATGGAGTGTGGAGCTGAGCACACCTCCTTGGGGTACACCAGTTTCCTGTATAAATGGACGTGACAATCCATTGCCGATTCTGACACAGAAGGTACGATTAGAAAAATAGCTTTCTATTAGGCTTAGCATATTGCCATGGATGCCCATTTGCGACAAGTCTCTCAGGATTCCGCAACACAATGTTGTGTCGTACGCCTTCTCCCCATATCGAGGAATACCGATAAGAAAAACTGTTTATGCACAAATGCGTCCCGGATATTTCATTCAATGAGCACAAGGTGATCAGTTGTGGATCGCCCTTCTCTAAAGCCACACTGATAGGGATCAAGCATTTTGTTCAGTTCAAGGAAATGTATGAGTCGTAGATTAACCATTTTTTCAAAAAGCTTACATACGCAACTTGTGAGAGCTATGGGATGGTAACTTGCAGCCGAGGAAGGATCTTTACCTTGCTTTAATACAGGGACCACCATCGCTTCTTTCCATGTGGACAGAAGGTATCCGGCAGCCCAAATAGTGTTGAAAAGTGCGAGTAGTGTCAGTTGTGTATCAGGGTGTACGTTCTTAATCATGTCATACATGACTCTGTCGGGTCCCGGTGCAGAGCTCTTACATGCGATCAAGGCAGCTCTCAACTCGGCAATACTGAAAGAAAGGTTATGCGGTTCGTTCTGTCGACATTTGCATACGAATGGCTCACATTCTTCTCTGTTTATATTTAAAAAGGGTTGCGAATGTTGGATTGAGCTTGAAACATGCTCAAAGTGCTCCCCAAGACAGTCTGCCTGGTCCTGCAAGGTATTCCCTTGGTCATTCACCAGAGGCAACGGATGAATTCGGTGCCCCTTTAGCTTTCTTAAGTCGTTCCACACTTTTGCCTCCTGTGTGTATGAATTTATACACGATAGAAACCTCACCCAGCTTTCTCTCTTTGCCTGATGTCGTGTCCGCCTTCCCTGTGATTTAATGCGTTTATATTCAATTAGATTTTCTGCACTTGGCGATCTATGCAATGTGCCCCATGCCTTATTCTGTCTCTTTCGCACCTCTCTGCAGTCTTCATTCCACCAGGGGACACATCTTTTAAGTGAACCACCATTCGTTTGTGGGATACATTTTTCTGCAGCATTGATAATAAAAGCAGTAACATATGCAACAGCATCGTCAATACTAAAATTGTTTATAAAATCTCGTGGTAATTAGTTAAATATTTAAAATGCTCCCAGTCAGCCAATGTTAATTTCCATCGAGGAATATTGGGAGGGTTATCGTGCTGCGTTATTAAGTTTAAAGTTACAGGGAAGTGGTCACTTCCAAAAGAATTGTTAATGACATTCCATTCAAGGTCAGGCATAAGAGAAGCAGATCCAATTGCTAGATCTATTGATGAGCACGATTCGCGTTGGGCGTATAGTAGGTCGGCTTCTTATTAAAAAGGCAAGCACCAGAGGTCAGAAGAAAATTTTCGATGAGTCGACCTCTCGCGTCGCATTGCAAGTCTCCCCACAACGTGTTGTGAGCGTTAAAATCTCCCACGAGAATGTAAGGTTCGGGAAGCTGGTCAATGAAGTTATAAAAATCAGTTTTTCTGAGAATATAGTTTGGGGGTATGTATATAGAACATACAGTGACCAACTTATTAAAAAGAATTGCCCGAATTGACACTGCCTCAAGGGCCGTCTGAAGGGGTACATGTTGACAAGCTACAGACTTGTCTACAACTATGCTACACCACCGAACGACGCAAGAGCGTCGTCTCGATCTTTCCAGAAAATGGCGTATTACCGGAGAAAGTTGGATTGTGTAGATTTGAGGTGTGTCCCTTGAACACACAGCACCTTAGGATTAAACCTGTGTAGGATTTCTTTGACGTCATCGAGGTTGTGTAGGAGTCCTCTGATGTTCCATTGTATTATTTGTGTATTCATGTGGAAAGTGTTTTTGTGCTGTGTGTTAAAGAGACTAACTTAACTTAGAGCCCTTGTTGGGCCCTGTGATGCGGGCTTTTTCTTTTTTGGAGCGATCGCGAGACTCTCGCTGCTCCTTAGGTGCTGAAGGCGCTGTCTGGCCGGTTGTTGTGTCCATCGCCTCTTGTGAGCGGTTGCTTTCAAGGGAAGGCCTCGTCTTGAGGGACGAGAACCTGGTGGCCACCTGCCTGGAGGTCGATGGCCCCTTCTTGTGAGTTGGCGGAGCAGTGTTGGCTGCAGCCGCCGAGGGGACGGATGGCGTCACTGGTGGCTCACTGATTGTGCGCCGGACAACCGCCGGAAAACGTGTCGCTGCCCCCTGACGCGCCACATCGGCAAAGGTGTTCTTGGGCAGGGATAATACCCGCCTTCGTGCCTCCTTGAATGAGATGTTTTCTTTTACTCTGATTGCGACAATTTCTTTTTCTTTTTTCCATGATGGGCACGACCGCGAGTACGCGGCGTGGTCTCCGTCAGTTCACACAGTGGAGGGTGTTTTCACATGATCCAGTGAGGTGTTCCTTGGCACTACATTTCGCACATCTTTGTCGGCCTCGGCAGTTCTGTGAACTGTGGCCGAATCGCTGGCATTGGAATCGCTGGCATCGCAGAGTGTTCGGGACATATGGTCTTACCCGGAGCTTCATGTACGCTGTCTCAATACTTTCAGGAAGCACACTTGAACCAAATGTAAGTATTAAATGCTTTGTTCTCATCTCTTTTCCATCGCGCCTTAGCATAATTCTCTTCACATTGATTACGTTTTGTTCACTCCAGCCTTCTAATAGTTCACTTTCTTCCAGTTGCATCAGGTCGTCATCGGAGACAACACCACGGGTGGTGTTCATCGTGCGGTGCGGGGTAATTGTCACTGGGATGCCCCTAAATGAGGCTAGGTTATGGAGCTTGTCATGTTGGTTCTTATCGCGGAGTTCCAGTAGGAGATCACCGCTAGCCATCTCCGATGCTTTGTAGCCTGTGCAAAATGTTTCTGTTAGACATTTTGAAACTAGAAAAGGTGAGATCATTCTCACCGTCTTTTCAGGTTTTTCACAATGGATTATGTGGAATCGAGGAAAGTTTTCAGTTTGCCGGCCAAAAAATTTGAAGACGTCTTCGGTGCGCCCACGCTTAAGGGGGCGATCGGGTAACGCGGGGAAGGAAAAGCCATGAAAAATAACGATCTTTCAGCAGGAATGCCAGCCACCCACCATGGAGCCCAACGAGGGGACGCTGTAGGACCTGTTAAACACAAGCCCCACAAACGCCAGCTTTATGTTCCCGCTATAACCAAATATGTATAACCAAGGGCGGTTAGGACACACAAGGTTAACCCTTGCTGCCAGGAATGTTGGAAGTGAATGGAAGGGAGAAGACAGGAAAGATTGAAAGTGAGAGGGAAAGACGAAGATTGGAGAGGGAGACAGGAAAAGGCAACTACCGATTTCCCCCGGGTGGGTCAGTCCGGGGGTGCCGTCTACGTGAAGCAGAGGCCAAAGAAGTGTGTTGCCTCCACCGGGGGGCCATAAAGGTCCAAACTCCCGGCATCGGCTCAACCCCCAGGAACCCCTTTTCCCCGGACACGGCTAAGCCACGCACGGTTAAGCGTGGGAGGGTCCGACCCTCATGTGCTCGGGTGCGTGGTGTCGCAACACACCAAACGCCTGCTGATGCAGATGCCCCCCTGCGGGGTCTTTTTTTTTAAAGCTGGTGCAGTTAATTTATAAGCAATTATTTTTGATGAATGTGGTCATTACTCTCCACATCAAATTCAAAGTTGTGTTAAAATTTTTTGAATGAGAAATTAAAAAAGGGCTTTGTAGTCCCCTAGGATATATATCAAGTGATCATCATAGTGAATTTCAGCTTCCTACTATGTCCTGGGATTTCTCCAGGCTCTTCCTCAGGCATACACATGAACCACCTAGTTAGACCTCAATAACTCTGGAACTAATCAACACATCTTTATGAAACTTTGCAGTTCTTATGAGGTTGGTGGTGTGAACATAACCTGAAAGTTTCATCCAGATATTCTACAAAATAAAAACGTTCGGTCTCCAGGGTAGCCCCGCGAAATACAAAAACAACCACGTGATAGCACCACTATTTCAGCTCCCCCAAGTAACCAATCAGTAAAGGACATTGCTTGCATGCTTTTTTCGAGACTCACTCACATGCCGTGTCGCAATCGGGGGCACAGAGCGAGCGGCAGTGATGAAGGTGTTGCGCTTCGACATGTCGTGGCATAAACATATCATTCGCACCATTGTGGAATAAAGCTCGAACACACAAGGCAAGAAAAAAAGAAAAGAAGCTCGGCCCTGAGTAAATGTTGACTGCACAACTGTTTATTCGGGAAGGAAAATGCAATTGTCACATTGTTTTCATTCCCGATCATATCTTACTAGCGAGAGTTGCTGGCACGTACCTTGCAGCCACCTGAAACGCTAAGCCCATCCCGGAACCACTGTACAGATATGCGAATTTCGTTTCTTGATCAATCGTCTGGGGGCACTGACATAGTGGAGCTATCACGTGGTTCTTTTTGTATTTCGCAGGCTTTCTTTAAAGGCAATAACATGAAGCTCCATCAATGGTACTTAGCTGCAAACACTTCAGTTGGCCATTTTTAAATGTGATGTGCATCTTTTGTATTGGCGGTGTTTTGGTGAAGCCAATATTTATTAGGTTAGGCAATTAGTTTATACTAATTATTTGACTTTGCAAAACGAAAAAAATACTACACTAGGACACGCGATCCTCAACACCACTCAGCTGCTTTGAGCATCTTAGCACACTCCGTCGTTTTTATAACATTGGCTACTTTTAGCTGGGGCACCCTGTGTATACAGTAGAACCCCGCTTATATGTCGTTTTCGGCCACTCCCGGCATAGCTTCCATAGGACCCAATGCATTGGTAACCCCGCTGTTGCGTCGCAACTGTGGGACCGTTCCCACATCATGCAATGCGAACTGCTACCCCGCGCTGGCCTGAGCAGCAATGTTGACTTTTCAGGGTTCGTACAGGTTTCCAAGGCAAAAATTCAAGGATATTTCAGGACTTTCCAGGACCTGTCACAGGTTCTTCAAGGACTCAAAGTCACATCTGAAGTAGGGTTTCTTTACTCTAACATTTCCAAAAATGACTAGTTTTATTGCACGTACAGTAAATAAATGTATAACACAATTATAATAAAAAAAGTTTAGCCTTGATAACTTCTCAAGATCACAACACAAAATGAACGCTTACAACAGCGGCTGAAATTTTTCCAGTATAGACTGGGTAAAGTTCATCACAAATATTCAAAATAATCAGCATAGGGCTATTGCACTAAAATAAAAAGAAATAAATGTATATCCCAATGATGTTAATAATGTCAAGCCTTGATCTTCTTGCGATTTCTCAACAATACTAAAAAAAGTTCGCAAAACACAATGAATCCTCATAACAGCTACTATGACTTCTCCAGTATTAACTGGGCAAGTTTACCTAACATTTCCAAACCATTCTGTGTAGTCTTGCTACACATCCATTATAACAAATAGATGTATATTGCAATTGTGTAAAGCATGTCTTGTCTTGATCATTTCTCAAGTCCGCAATATTAAAAGTTAACACAACGAATACTCGCAACAGGTGCTCACGCTTCTGCAGTATTAGCTGGGTTGGTTCATCAAACATTTCCAAAACATTCAGCATAGCGTATTTTCCTGTGCATAAGACGCGTTTTTTTTTTCCTGAATTTTTCGTCGGTGCGTCTTATAGAACAGTGCGACCTATGTACGTTTTTTTTTTTCGGAAAAACTGCCTTCAAAATCGGATCCAATGGACTGTATTGGATCCAAGGCCACGCGAAGTGCGCTGGTTGACTTCATTGCTACGGGTTCTGTGCATGCTATCGAGCTGCTGCGTTCTCGTGATCAAGTTCCCGAGCGCCATGCGAGAAGGATGGAGTCGCAAGGCAAGCAGCGGTAGGCCAACCGCGAGTCGATCGAACCCCAAATCGTCGCACCTGCAGGCCGACAGCACGCACCACTGTGCAAACTATGCAGTTGCTACGAGGGTACAGGCAGCCCCCCCCCCCCTCCCGGGCTGCCTTTCTGCTTTCCTCCCTTGTGCGCGATTCAGCTCACCATCGCACGCTTTCACTCGCACATACAGCGTAAGGCGCGCAGGGACGATGTTATCGTCTTTGGACTTTATACGGAACATCGCGATAAGCACAATGGTAGAAATGCGCCTGGAGTAGAAATATATGGCACCCATGATGATACGCTTGCGCGTGATGCACGTTCACGGAGCGAAACATCAATGTAACTTTTTTAAAGTGCTTACAGAAAGAACAGGTGCGTCTTATACACCGGTGTGAGTTATATAACATTCTTTCTTTTTTTTTTGACAAACTGACGTTTTGAGGGGGGTGCGTCTTATACAAAGGTGCGATTTATAGACCAGAAAATACGGTTATCATAAATAATATTATAACAAAACCTCCATCCAAAGGCACTGAGCATCAGTGGTAAAGTTGCTCCACTCTCTTTAGCTTCACCTCGCGCGCAAAAGAATGAAAGTGGGACAAGGCAGACCAACGGGCGAGGAGTGAAACGAACGATAGGGTGATAAAGGCAGCGTAAACACTGCCAGCCCCAAGCCAGCACCGAAGCGCGGCACGGGTCTCTCGCTCTGTTCGCGGTTTGACGTACGTGGTGAGGCCTCCTATTTTTTCCGTGCAGTTCTGCAAAACGGAACCATGTGTGCTCGCGCTGGTGTATTGTTTCAGTTTGGCAGATCAACGCCGATTTACCACAGAATGGAGGTCGCAATGTCAATATCAGAGTGCAGTGCTCACGAAATTCAAGGAAGGAAAAAAATTCCAGCACTTTCAAGGGCCTTGAAAACGCACTTTTCAATTTCAAGGGTTTTCAAGGATTTCAAGGACCTGTATGCACCCTGCTTTTAATGTTGCTTAGGTAGCTTGATGATGGGCCCAAAGCGGCCAGGGCAACACCTATGATGCATTTTCGGTTTCCGCCAGCAGAAGCATGGCCTTTGAGATGCGTATTTGCTATCTACGGATGGAGTCTATGATGCGTTGGGGCCCTAAAATTGTTTCTGGCGCATAGTTGTTCTGTGTAAACATCACAAGTGAGAGCTGGACCAGTTGATGTGGTTCCATCTTAGAAAAAACTAGCGCGAAAAAGATGTGGACGAGCAAGAAATGATACGCACAGTGCCTGTGTTTGTAGCAGTTTCTTGCTTGTCCACATCTTTTCGCGCTAGTTTTTTGTTAAGAAGTTTCCGAGGGTTATAACGCCGTTGCAGTGCGCCGTATGCTGTATGTGCAAGAAGAGCCAACGACCGTAGCTAAATCTCAAGTGCGCAAGAAATAAAAGCGGGGAGGAAGCGCACCTTCCGTCGCACTAGAGGCACCAGAGGGGCGGGAAGTGAGGGAGGCATAGAGGGTGGCGTTGTACTCTGGCATGAACTGCGTACCACGCGGCAGCGTGCAGGCGTATCTTGAAAGAAATCTGCATTGGGGGCAGAGTCTAGGCAATGTAGGTGCGTCGGCAACTCGTAGCTTTGTGCGTGCCGTGTGTTCTTGGCACTCTGTTTACGTTGAAGCGATCGACGGCACGCTTCCTCGATAGCGAGTGCCCCCATCGAGTGTGACGTGTTCATGTTTGCCTGTGCGCGCTGACACCGTGCTTGTTAATATAGTTAATAAGCAAATGTTTACTAGTTTATGCGGCAATGAAAAAACTACTAGCCCAACTTTGTATAGCTGTCTACTAATTTGCTATCACAAGCGATGCTTTGGCTTTTGGGCGAATCTGCGACTTTTCTTGAAACATAAGAATTAAAATAAATTGTGTGCAGTTCACCACTACCCTAATTTCTCAATTTTTTCGATAGAATTTGTCGATAGCAGCCGCGGTTTTCTCTGCAGCGGTTGCGGCGAACAGTAGTTTCGTTTTTACTCGGTATGCACGTTGGCCGCATGCTTAAAAAGTGCGTAGTCGCCATTCATGATAGCATAGTCAGCGACCGCGGTTTTGTTCCCAGTTGTTGCAGCGAATGGTAGTTTCGTTCAGACTCGGTGCATGCGTCTGGCGCATGCCTTCAGCACGGCAAAGTTGCCGCTCATAATCGCGCCGATAGCGGCCACAGTTTTCTCCGCAGCGGTTGCAACAAACACTTGTTTCGTTTTGACTTGGTGCAAAGCTGTCGAAGTTCAAGAGCACTGGCTACATCACTATAGTACAAAGTATGTCGCAAATGAAGGCGTGCGCCGCAGCTGTGTTAGGAAAGTCGCGAGGCCTCGATCGCTGCTGCGAGCCAATGAATCACGAGGTGAGAATTTTAGCTTCCGCTCTGCTTTTGCGCAAAATAGCAACAGGATTAGCTCACCCATTCACTAAATAAAAGAGCGTTGTCGTCGTAAGCATTTGCTTTATTGTTTTCTGGATACCCTCGATAATTCGACATTCGGTTAATTCGGACATTTTTTTAACTCCCGCGAAATCCGAATTAATTAGGTTTTACTGTATACTCAATAAGCCTGTCAAGCCGTAACCACGGCCCCGCCCCAGAATGATGGAAGTATGATCGTCAGTGCCAATAAGCACGCTGTTGACGGTTGCCGATAGTTAGCTTTGCTGCAATACAGTTGTGTCATGTGGTGAAGCATATTGTCACGAGCGGCGATCCTGTGGTCGGTGCTTGGACGATGACGACGACGACGGGTGGTTTTTCTGGTGTGCACGCGCTCCCCTGAACGATTGCTGCAGCGTTGTGCGCCTTACCCTGTAAATATATCCATTCTATATATATTCTCCCCGTAACATCTTTGGTGGAGGTGCGGGGTACGCTCGCTACAACACCAGGAACTGGATCTTCGCAGCGGACGGCGCGTTGCTGCCACCACAATGACCGACCAAGCGACCCAGTGTGACCAAGACCCGTCACCGGTCATTCTCTTGCACCCTCGTGATCCCGGGACATTCAACGGCACCAGCGGCGTGGACGTCGATGCATGGCTGGCAATGTATGAGCGCGTCAGCCGCACTAACAAGTGGGACCCGACCATAATGCTGGCGAATCTCATCTTCTATTTGCGGGGCACTGCGCTACTCTGGTTCGAGACGCATGAGGCAGATCTGACGAGTTGGGACGTCTGTAAGCAGAAATTACGCGATCTATTTGGGAGACCTATCGCACGACAACTAGCGGCCAAGCAGGAGCTCGCAGTTCGTGCTCAGACGTCTACGGAGCCGTACATCTCGTATATTCAGGACGTGTTGTCTCTGTGCAACAAGGTCAACAAGGACATGCCTGAAGTGGACAAAGTGGGCCACGTACTGAAAGGCATAGCCGACGACGCATTCAATCTGCTACTGTGTAAGAACTGCTCAACGGTGGAGTCGGTCATCGCTGAATGTCGTCGTTTTGAGCTGGCCAAAAGTCAACGTATCACTCACCGCTTCGACCGACTTCCTAATACGGCTGCCACGTCCTCCTGCGAAGGTTTAGCCACGCTTCGGCAAGCGCAAGCTCGAGAAAACGTCACCAGGATCGTCCGTCGAGAACTCGAGGCCATGGCACCCGTTACACCTCATGACGGTATGCAAAGCAACAACCTGGCTCCGATTTCGCTAATTCAGGCCGTGGTTCGCCAAGAGGTCGCGAATATGGGCATTTTACCCACCTTTGATAACGGTCATACTGCTACCAACCCGGTCGCCCCTGTCGTCGCTGCTGCAAGACCGAACACGACCTTCAGGCCACGTTATCGAAATCCAGCCGATTGGCGCACACCTGATGACCGGCCCATCTGCTTCACGTGCTCTCGGATTGGACACATCGCCCGCCATTGCCGCAGCCGCTGGCCCACGTCCTATCGCCCAAACACTTACAATCGCCCGGACCATGCACCATATGCCCCGTCGTTCCGTCCTGAGGCCTCAAGTGCTGAACGTCCTCCTAGGGAAAACCGGATCAGCCGCTCACCATCGCCCCAGCGCCGTCAGTCCCGCTCGCCCCAACCTCGCCGCTCTCGGTCTCCCTTTGGCCGCCTCGGAAAACTAGCCAGTGCAGCCCCCGGAGGTGACGCTGCATTTACGACCCGGCCTGAAAATCCTCTGATTGTCCCTTATACCCGATGCAACCTTCTTGAAGTTCTGGTTGATGGTGTGGCAGTTACCGCTCTTGTTGATACCGGCGCACAAATTTCTGTAATGAGCTCGAGCCTCCGGCGCCGCCTCCAGAAAGTCCTGACGCCCGCGACTTCACCTACCGTCCGAGTAGCCGACGGGAGTACACCTGCCGTACTTGGAATGTGCACTGCACGCATCACTATTTCTGGTCGCCACACATCTGTTCTTTTTGCTGTTCTAGAACAGTGCCCCCATGACCTCATCTTGGGAATCGACTTTCTGTCCACTCACGCTGCCCTTATCGACTGCTCCGCGGGCCTTCTCCGGCTAGAACTTCCTTCGTGCCCCGACAACGTTGATGCCGGCCCACCCCGGCTACGCTCCGTCGAGTTTCTTCGACTGCCTCCGCAAGCCGCAATATACGTCCAGCTGTCAGCCTTTCCGCCCCTACCCGACGGCGACTACGTTGCCTGCCCTATTCCTGAGGTCGCCATGACACGCAACGTCGCGCTACCCTATACGGTGGTGACAGTTAGAAACAACGGCACCGCCTTTCCCATCCTCAATTTTGGCTACTCGACGCAAGTTCTTCCTCGCGGCATATCACTCGCTCATCTGACCCCATTGGCCGGCCACACGGTTTCTGCCTTGACCACAGAACCTCCACCGGATTTTTCACCGCCGTCATCGCAGTCAGGTTCGTCCTGCGACCACTTCGCCCGCATGATATCAGGAGACCTCGCTCCGGCACAGTCCGCTGCCCTTCGCTGTGTGCTGGTTTCCTACCAGGATATCTTTGACTTTGGCGACCGTCCTTTGGGCCAGACTTCCGTCGTCACCCACCGCATTCATACCGGCGATGCGAGTCCTATTCACCGACGGCCTTACCGTGTGTCAGCTCCGGAGCGTGCTGTCATCCAACAGGAAGTGGAGAAAATGCTTGGCAAAGGCATAATTGAACCCTCATGCAGTCCTTGGGCCTCTCCCGTCGTACTCGTGAAAAAGAAGGACAATAGCTGGAGATTCTGTGTAGACTACCGCCACCTTAACCAGATTACCAAGAAGGATGTGTATCCTCTCCCGCGTATTGATGACGCGCTGGACTGCTTGCATGGCGCCAGATATTTCTCTTCCATCGACCTGCGCTCAGGATACTGGCAAATCGCTGTGGACGACCAAGACCGCGAGAAGACCGCCTTCGTGACTCCTGATGGCCTCTATCAATTTAAAGTGATGCCTTTTGGCCTATGTAACGCCCCTGCTACTTTCGAGCGCATGATGGACGCTCTTCTTCGAGGCATCAAGTGGTCCATATGCCTTTGCTACCTGGACGATGTTATCGTTTTTTCGACTACGTTTGAGAGCCATCTCACTCGCCTGTCCACCGTCCTTGATGTTTTTCGCCGCGCTCGTCTTCAGCTTAACTCGTCGAAATGTCGCTTTGGGCACCGTCAAATCTGCGTTCTCGGCCACCTTGTTGACGCTGCAGGTGTGCAGCCAGACCCTGACAAAGTCCGCGCGGTTAGTCAGTTCCCTACTCCACGGTCGGCCAAGGATGTCCGCAGTTTTCTTGGCCTGTGTTCATACTTCCGTCGTTTTGTCCAGAACTTCGCGGAAGTGGCCCGCCCTCTAACTGGCCTACTCAAGAAGGACGTCGTTTTCACTTGGGGTCGTGACCAAGCGGACGCCTTTTCATCGCTCGTTGCCATCCTAACGAACTCACCTGTTCTAGCACATTTCGACCCGTCAGCCAGCACGGACGTTCGTACCGACGCCAGTGGCCACGGTATAGGCGCCGTCCTTGCACAACAGCAGCACGGCCTCCACCGCGTGGTCGCCTATGCAAGCCGCCTTCTGTCGCCATCGGAGCAAAATTACTCTATCACAGAACGCGAGTGCTTAGCACTCGTCTGGGCCATCGCAAAATTCCGTCCGTACCTGTATGGCAGGCACTTTTCAGTTATTACAGACCACCATGCGCTTTGCTGGCTCTCCTCGCTCAAGGATCCCACTGGTCGCCTTGGCCGTTGGGCACTCCGCTTGCAAGAGTACTCATTTTCTGTTTTCTACAAATCTGGACGGCTTCACCAAGACGCTGACTGCTTGTCACGATACCCGGTCGATCCCCCTGATACACTGGAAGATGAATCTGACACCTTTGTTCTGGCCATTACAGACTTCGCCCACATAGCTGACGAACAGCGCCGCGACTCATCTTTGCGGCCTATTATAGACGGTCTCAACTCGCCACACCCTGACCCTTCCCTACGGATGTTTGCGCTCCACAATGACACCTTACACCGCTACAACGCCCGGCCTGACGGCGCTGAGCTCTTGCTTGTTGTCCCCGCGCATCTTCGCTCTACTGTTTTGCGCCAGCTTCACGATGCACCGACGGCCGGACACCTAGGCGTGTCACGCACGTATGATCGCATCCGTAGGCGCTTCTTTTGGCCTGGTCTCTACCGTTCTGTGCGACAGTACGTTGCGGCTTGTGACCACTGCCAGCGACGCAAGACTCCTGCCCTACTGCCTGCTGGCAGCCTT
The DNA here is from genome assembly GCF_013339745.2 of Dermacentor silvarum. NCBI lineage: Eukaryota > Metazoa > Arthropoda > Arachnida > Ixodida > Ixodidae > Dermacentor > Dermacentor silvarum. Next base: position 340,414,299 of record NC_051154.1, on the reverse strand, counting down.
CAGCCCCTCGACATCCCTGATGAACCATTTTTCCGGGTGGGACTCGATCTTCTAGGGCCTTTTCCCATGTCAACCACTGGCAATAGATGGGTTGCAGTCGCTACTGACTACGCAACGCGGTACGCTGTTACACGAGCACTTCCCACCAGCTGTGCTACTGATGTAGCCGATTTCCTTCTTCACGACGTCATCCTGCGCCACGGTGCTCCTCGTCAGTTAATCACGGACCGCGGCCGCTGCTTCCTGTCTAAAGTGGTCGACGACATTCTTCGTTCTTGCAAGACCAATCACAAGTTCACCACTGCGTACCATCCACAGACAAACGGCCTTACTGAACGCCTCAACCGTACTCTCACAGATATGCTTGCTATGTACGTGTCTGAGGACCACCGAGACTGGGACATTAACTTGCCTTTTGTGACCTTCGCCTACAACTCTTCTCGTCACGACACAGCTGGCTATTCACCTTTTTATCTACTGTTTGGCTACGACCCACCATTACCTATGGACACCATACTTCATGCTCACGCAGACACATCCTCTGCCTATGCTCGTGATGCTCTTGCCCGTGCTGACATCGCCCGTCAGGTTGCCCGCGATCGCTTGTCGGCTTCACAGGTCAAACAAAAATGTCTCTATGACCGCCGACACCGGGAGGTGAACTTCCCTCCAGGATCGCTCGTCTTGCTGTGGTTCCCGTCACGTCGCGTTGGCCTATGCGAAAAACTTCTCTCCCGTTATGCTGGCCCTTACCGCGTCGTACGCAAAGTCACTAATGTGACCTATGAAATCGCTCCGCTAAATCCTACGTCGGCCTCTGCAACAATCGCGAGTGACATAGTCCATGTCTCGCGTCTAAAACCGTACCACTCTCAGCCCGGGCCCTAATTGCACCGGGACGGTGCTTCTGCCGCCGGCGGGTAATGTCACGAGCGGCGATCCTGTGGTCGGTGCTTGGACGATGACGACGACGACGGGTGGTTTTTCTGGTGTGCACGCGCTCCCCTGAACGATTGCTGCAGCGTTGTGCGCCTTACCCTGTAAATATATCCATTCTATATATATTCTCCCCGTAACAATATTAAAATAGAAAGGGGTCACTGTCGCAGAACGTAGTACAAGAACGTAAAAAGTAGTAAAAAATAGCATAGTACGTGTCACTTAATTACACATCAGCGAACACGCCACCTCTGGTCACAGTAAGAACACTGATGTCTAATAATTGTAGTGCCAGTGACTCGGAACTGTTTCTGACGTTGCTATGGCAATTTGGGCCCTTCCCGTTCCATTTTCCCGGCGGTTAAGCTTTTTTCCTTACGGTCAGTCGAAAAATATAACGAGGTTCTACTGAAATTGTGCCAACTTGTACCTTATTGCACGCTTGACCTGGCGACGAAAGTTTAGGTTTTGAAAGAAGCAGACAAGGGAAGCACGACCAAGCTAGCAAAATTTGCTTTTAGCAGCTCCATTTTGCAAGCAGAGGAAGGCCAAGACGACCACCCATTTTCCGTAAGGAAGTATCGATTAATTAAGATGCTGTTTCTGTGCTGCTTGCTTAACTGGAAGTTTATTCCAAAGGTTTTGGAGGTCCCCGTGAACATTGTATTAAGAGGAGTCGACTGCACTACTTCAGCAGTATTACTACTGAAACACCTTCATGAAAAAATAAAATATATTTCCACAACATGGACCAACCTTCGCCATCAATGGCAAATGAGACCGCCTCTCCACACGAGACCTCTACGCAGCCAGAGAGGCCAGGCACTTGGGCAGGGGTCTCCTGGTCTTCATTACCAGCAGGCATGGATGCCCCGAGTCCAAGCCGGCCGTAGTCTTTGCGGCCGAGGGTGAAGACCGAGCCTTCCTCACTCAGGAGCAGCGTGTGGTGCTGGCCTCCGCTGACAAGTTCCCACCTGAGTGAACAGAAACGTGTCACATCAGGTATGTTCGATTCACCTGCACCATTATAAACTGGTTCACGGTGATGCACAAGAGAGAAGTGATGAAATTCTGCAGCTTAACTTCAGCCGTGCCACCACAAAGCGACACTCGAAAAAAACAGTGGGGTGCAGGTGCGGTTGCTGGCATTATGTTTTGTCCACCTAAAGTGCACCACGCATCAGGTTAAAAGGTCCCGAAACCACAGGTATAGTCAGCCTTGAGGTGTGAACATACCCCGCGTTGCATAGACACAGACGAAGCACGTAAGCATGGTTTCAATGGCAATTTAAGCCCTCGTGCTGCATCGTTTGCTGCACTGTTGCTTAGCACCTGCACGTCTGCTAGATCAGTAGGGAGAATGCAGAAAAATCGTGAACCAGCCCAGCACCAAAACCACCATTTGTTCTTGTTTCTGTAGCCAGATTGGCACACTGTCATGCAGGTGGAGTCCTAATATAGAGAGGTGTGCTGCAAGGAGCGAGAGATTTCCCAAGTTTGTGCCAGGACCACACCCTCCATGACCGTGGCGTGTCAAAAGAGCACGTTGGTGGTGGTTGAAAGTGTGCAGATATAGGGTGTCTAGTGTGGCAGCTAGTGAACCATCGCCGTCCGCTGTCAATGCCTTTTGCAGCTGCAGCTTAGAAAGGTAATTATACACCAAAGTTGCAATGTATTATGTAGGTGGGAACGATGACATATCAAAGAGGAATTTACTAATACACAGGCGTCTTGAGCCTTTTCGCCAGGACTGGGCTTTAGCGACATTATACGCAGGAAAACATATAAACTGGGAACACATCAGCGGGGTTCTACTTTATATTCGTGTTCATTATATGTATTATGTTCAACTGTATTGTGTAAAGATGACACCTAGTTGTACAGTAAAACCGTTAGTTTGGATTTGACGAGACCAAAAATTGAATGTCGAATTATTGAGGGCATCAAGAAAACAAACAAATGAAGCCTATGTCAGCATGCCTTTATCTACTGAATAAATCAGCAAATCTCTTATTTTGGCTATAAGTAGTGCAGAAGCTGCAATTCCCGTCATCGCGCAACTGATCAGTGCTCGAAGCAGTGAAGGCCTCACGACTTCCTTCGCAGCGAAGCCCCAGCATGCGTCCTCATCCGAGACGTGCCTTTTACTACCGCGCGCACATCCCAATCATGGCCAGTGAGCTGCTCGCCAACATATCATCGCGGCCAACCCTATTGCTATAAGCAACTTCACCTATCGGTTTCACAGCATGTGGGACATGGTGCAGTGGGAAGCACACGACACGCGCTACTTCCCACTTTTAGTGGAATGTAGCACACAAAGTAAGTGGCACAAAGTAAGCATCATATTTTGCTCTGGTGGCATCTTGGGCATCGTATTCCAGGATTTCCCATCAGCTCGATTTCGCGTCTGTTTCACGTTGCCGTCTGAAAACAATACGCAATAGAAAAATGACGATGTACGTCTCGAGTTACTCGAGCCCCGACAACTCTCGTGCCACAAAGATTCACACAGAGTGGGTGCATCAAAACTTCGAACCAAGATGGGTCTCTCAAAGAAGCTTCTGACCCAAGCTGAATTCGAGAAGCACAAATGTAAGCTTGGCGGAGCCAAAAGATCGACAACATGGGGCGCTGCTTGGAGCCCACAAGCTCAGCGTGCATCAAGGTCTCGTGCTGCAACGGTTTGCCCAACGCTTCGCATTATACGTAGATGTCAACCACAGTTGAGTCTGCTAAATTGCTTAGCAACCGGATCATACATTTTCCCAGTGAGCATGTTTCCTCACGAGTTTTTCAACAAAACATATAAACAATGTTCTACTGTATAACAAAACCTATCTACCTTTGTGACAAAAATTTAATTGCAATAGGATGAGTAGAACCAGAGATACGAGGGTGGTCCGATAAGTACTTAGCCTCACTGCGAGAGCGGGATGCTATCGCACGAGACATATACTCACGTTAAGTATACGCTCATTTAGAGGGACACATGCAAAGGTCCAGTCGAATCGGGCTCGCGGTTTTGTTTTTGGCTGCTTGAGGAAGAGGAAGCAGGTGATTTTTCGTGTGTCCGTTAAAAAATGGAAAAAGAGCAATATCGGTCGGTGATTGGATTCTTGTTTTTGGAAGGGAAATCGCGCAGCGTAATCAAAGAGCGACTGGATGCCATCTACGGTGAGTCTTCTCCTTCGATGGCAACTGTCAAAAATTGGTTCAACGAGTTTAAACGTGGTCGCACGTCGGTTTTTGATGAGCCTCGCCCAGGGGCCCCGCAAAAGGCTACCACGGCCGATAACGTGGCAAAAATCCATGACCTCGTATTGGCAGACCACCGACTGAAGGTGCGCGAGATAGCTGAGACAGTAGGCATCTCAAAAGACCGCGTGGGTTATATCCTGCATAAATTTTGGGCATGAGAAAGCTGTTGGCACAATGGGTGCCGCGTTTACTCACTCCGGTCAACAACAAGCGCATTCGTGAGACCACTTTAGAGCAGTGTTTGAAGCTGTTTAAGCGTAATCCGAAAGAGTTCCTGCATCGTTTTGTTACCGTCGATGAAATATGGATCTACTGGTACACACCAGAGATCAAAGAACAGTCGAAACAGTGGACTGCACCCGGAGAACCTGCTCCGAAGAAGGCGAAGACTGTCGCATCAGCCGGAAAGGTGATGGCCACCATTTTCTGGGATTCTCAAGGTGTGATCTTCGTCGACTACCTTAAGAAGGGCAAAACAGTGACAGGACCCTACTACGCCGAATTGAAAAAAAAAAAAAACGGCCACATTTGGTGAAGAAAAAGGTGCTCTTCCACCATGACAACGCGCCAGCTCACAGCTGCGCTGTCGCCACGGCCAAGTTGGTCGAACTGGGCTACGAAGTGGTGCCCCATCCAGCGTATTCTCAAGATTTGGCCCCGAGTGATTTCTTCTTGTTTCCCAACTTGAAAAAGTCACTCGCCGGAGAAAAATTTCAGTCGAATGAAGAAGTTATCGCCGCCACAGAAGCCTACTTTGCAGCTCAGGAGAAAACATATTTTTCTGACGGGATCAAGAAGTTGGAGGATCGCTGGGTCAAGTGTATGGAGTTGAAAGGGGACTATGTTGAGAAATAAATCGACACCATTAGAAAACTTTCGTTTTTTTTTTTGAAAGCTAAGTACTTATCGGGGACCGCCCTCGTATATTTCCAATATAGTGACACCACCAGAAATGGTGTTTTGAGAAAATTAGGCAAAACATTCCAGAACATGTTTGCAAGCGACTGTGGCAAAGGTTAAACCAAGGATGACACCGGGATCCAATCAAGGAAGAATAAAAGCAATGGGACAGAAAGAGATATTTGGGCCTATTTTTGGAGCCAGAGAGCAGGCAGGGTTTCCCCTTAAATAAATTAAAATGTATGGGCGCCATTGAAAAAGTAAACAAGCATGCTAAAAAGCAATTTGGTAGCTGCCTGCAATGTGGTTAATTTTCTCAACTTGAAATGTGTCATTGAAGAACTAAATTTTTCAGAAGGTTTATAAAGATGAGGGGGGGGGGTGATGGTAGGCTTGGTACTATAAAAGGAGCCACATACTGGTAACGTTTGAGAACCACTGGCTTAGACATCCCATGGCCATGTTTTCTAGCAATGCCTTTTATGCTACATATTCCTTTTTATTTATTTACAGTACCTACAGCGCCCTTGTGGGGCATTAGTGTAGGGGGGAAGTATTAACATTCAAATACAAAAAAATACAAATACATAGCAAAATACAGATTGGTGACATCTCATTCAGAATTATCCACAGAACAGTTATGAAATTTCGTTTACAATAACAAAGGCAAAACATTAATTGCTAGGACAAATCGCACAGATCGACCTGCAAGCACAAATCAAGCACAAATAGAAGCATAAATAGAAGCACAAATAGAAGCAGGCACAAATGTAAGCACAAATCGCAAGCACAAATCGCTAGAAAGAGAAGAAACTGTAAACAATAACTTTCATGTGAGCCCAGGCTGAGATGAAATGGAACTTTGAAGGACAAGTGGAAATGTTGAAAGGGGAGCGGGGACAATTTCTTGCGGGAGTTTGTTCCATTGTTTAATTGTGCATGGGAAAAATGAATATTTCAAAAGATTTATTCTGGTAGCAAATTTATGCTTCATCAGTGGTCAGAGCAACGCTCTGCACGTGCCATCACCAGGATCAATCAGCCATGAACAGTGGATAAGAGTGGCATGGAATCGAGCAGAAGGAATTGATACAAAATTGCGGCCTGTATCTCGACTATTGTCGTGCTGTCACTACAGAGATGCAAGTACAGTATCTTTATTGGCGACTACTAGATCGACCAGGTTTCGCTAGTTTCAGTTTCGAGAAAGTGCCGGTGACAAGGCGCCGACCGTGCCGGCAACATATGAAAGAAAAAAGTGCTATTTCTTCTAGACTCGGTGCCCAAATTAGCATGCGGTCGTGCAGTTGGCGTCTGAATTGTTGCACAGCGCACTGGCAAGATGTCCAAAATTTTGGTCATCCTTACCCTTTGGGGTTAGTGATGGTGCCAGAGAGCAGTGCAAATTATAAAGCATGACCAACTTATCGGTGTCTGAATTATTAGTTGGTGACTGTATCAAACTATTCTTTGCTTGGATTGAATCGAGGGGCTTTACATGCAGAAACCACGATTTGATTGATTATGAGGCAGACCGGGGGACTCCCGATTAATTTTGACCATCAGGGGCTCTTTAACGTGCCCCCAATGCACAGGACACGGGCATTTTTCCGTTTCGCCCCCATCGAAATGCGACCACCGTGAGGTCGCGGGATCTAAATCCCACGACCTGACACTTAGCAGCACAACTACATAGAAGCTAAGCCACCGCTGCAGGTTATTCTTTGCCAATAAGCTTGTTTGTTGTAACCAGGCTTGACAGTACAGAAACAAATAACCTACCTATGTCCTTGACAGGAGGTCAGTGGTCGAGGCACAGAAATAATATGTCCACTGTCAGTTGACGTGTGTGCCTGCACTCCCATCTGGTGGTAGTTGTTCAGACCGCACCCGTACAGCTTGCCCGTTTCACGTAGCCTCGCATATGTGTTATATGGCCCAGCCCATATCCTGTCGAAGGCTCGTGTCTTGCAACCTGGACATGATGCCAGAATAGATACCAGCAGTAAACACAAACAATCCAAGGGGAGGAAAACAAGCAAGGGTTAGGAGCTCGGCTGGTGGCTAATTTATTTATTTATCTGCTTTTTCTTCAATACTGACTGGGTCTCTTGCAAGACCTGGGCAGGCAGACAGTCACATGTGCATGATGAAATGATCAGTGCCAACAGAAAGGAAAAAAAATATTAATTTAATGCCACTGGAGATCAAAAATAGTGGACTTTGCATACATCATTAAAACATTTTATTTCCCAAAGATTGAGCGTCTAACATTGCACAAAATGACAATACGCATATACTTGAATTGTTTGTTTCTGTTGTGCGTTTACAGTTTTTACGCACTGCACTTTTTTTGCGTTTTCATATTTGCGTCAGATGGCTTTGTGTGATAATAGTATTGCCTTTGCTTCATGTCATTTTACAATTATTTTCACTTACATACGTGATCACTGTGTTACAGTTTACAATACTTTCAAAGTTTTGTTCGTTTATGCTGGTGCAAATTATTCACAAATACAGGCCTGAACTAGCTTCGGCTACTGGCCCAACATTTTTCTGGGCACAGTGTATGTGCACATTGAAGGAAATGAATTAAATGAAATATTAGGGCAACTAAATACAATTCAGTTCTGAATTGAATTTAAATCTGAGGTTTTAAGTGCCAAAACCACAATTTGATTATGAGGCACGCTTTAATGGAGGACTCTAGATTAATTTTGATCCCTAGGGGATCTTTAACGTGCCCCCAATGCATGGGACACGGGCGTTTTTGCATTTACCTCCACCGAAATGCAGCTGCCGCGGCAGGGATTTGATCTCGCGACCTCCTACTTAAAAGCACAACACTCAGTACAGTTCCACAGTAGTTAATGAAAACACTAGAAATTTAAGTCAAGCAGTAAACTGCAATGATTCTTAATACAGTCAAACCCGTTTATAACGAACTCAACAGTTCCACGAAAAGTGGTCGTATCAGTAGTTCGTTATATATGAACTCGGCCTTGAAAATGCTAAAAAGTGACCGCACTGAAGATAGCATCGGCAGTTACAATTCGGCAGCACTTTGGTCCAAAAGACATTTAAGTGTCAAAGCAGCCTAAGTCCAGCACACATACCATTTAGTTGAGCCTTTGCATGTAGCACACGAGCACTGTTAAGTTTTACCAGGAAAGAAGTTTATGGCGTTTTCCATATAAATATTAGGTTACGCTTACAACCAAACCTATTGAAACAGCTTTGAACCATATGTGGATTGGAGTTGAAATAGAACTAAGTTGCTTTTTCTGAAAAATGAAAAAAAAAATTGTTGGCAAAGTAATGGATATAACAAAGTAAATTCAGCTCCCATGTCTACTTACCACTGGGTTTCGGTATGTAGACATTAATGGGCTTAAGCATGTCTAGTGAAGGGCAGCATGCTCGGCGCAAGGTGGTTCTTATGGGCACTCGTCCCAGCTGTCCTTGCTCTCCGCATCCCATGGTCAGCATGTTGCCCTTAACTGTCAGCATCACCACGTGATCACTGCCGGAGGCAATCTGCGGCACGCAAACAACGAATGCTTGAGACCAAGCGCACAAATAAATAGCATGCTGCCTCATTTCAGTTATGCCAGTGTCACGCAGGCCTTTTCGAAAGCCTTTGAGCCAAGAACTTAGCGACTCACAGACCATACTCTACCAACATTTCAAAGGCCTTCAAACAGTGGGCACCCTTGTCATTACCTTGTTTACACAAGAAAGTAGACTCAATTTCTCTTAAAGGGGCCCTGAAAGCTTTTGTTAACTAATCACAGAATTATGTTACCTCACCTCAAGAATCTCCGCCGCAAAAATTTCCGAATCCTTCAAGAACAAGTGAAGTCGGGCATAGTTATTGGACCGGTCAGCGGCTTACAGTCTCCTTTATTATTTCCACTAGTGACTAGTGTAACGTCCTGGTCAAAAGAAGAGAAAGTGAAGAGAGAGAAGATAATCGAACGAAAACAGTAAACAGTTGATCAGTCTCGGATCCTTTATTTTCCATCTGGCGCAGCCTGACAGGATGTGGATAGGAGTACGAGTTAATACTAGTTCAGTGGGACAACCGTACGTCACGTCATGCCAAGCCGAAGATGAAGAACAAATCGAGGTCCAGGAGACAGCGACGTCACCGAGCCTGCTCCAGTTCATCGCAAGTAAGGCTAAAGTCACCAAGGCGGATCTCGTCAGCCAAGGTGTGTTGAAGATCAATATCAAAATATCCGACTACGAAGAGCACTTCAGACAGTTAAGCAGCAAGCCCTTTCAAAATGACAATAGCCAGGACATTGCGATGCTTATGCAGCAGATGTTGAAAGTGCAGGCGCCTCAAATTGAGCAACATGGACAATTGCTTGCTATGCTAATAGAGACTCTGCGCGCTAAGAATGGTCCCAAAGCTGAATTAGTGAAGGCCAGACGCGTTCGATGGGACGACCGCGTTGGCAACCACTTGGCTGAAGTTCATTGAATACGCTTGTGAAAAGAACTGCTGGATGATGTTGCAGGATAAAGTGCAAAATATGAGGCTGTTTCTTGTACACAATACCAAGAAATGGTATGGAGCTCCGCATAACAGACCATCAGGACGACACCTGGGATCATTGGAGAGCAAGTTTTATCTCCACTTTTGATCAGAACCCGGTCGACCGATGGGAAAAAGCTATATTTTCAAATAACACTCAAGTTCACTAATTGACTATTTCTTCGAGTAGAGACTGCTGTTACTGTTGGCAGATCCTACTTTGCCTGAGTGATCTATTGTGCCGTTAGTCATCCACGGTATGACAAAGGAATGCCAAAGGCAAGTGCAAATAAGGTCGCCCAAGACAGTTGAAGACCTACTGGGGTGCCTTAAGGACGTTTGCCATGAAGCTCCTGCGCCCGTTGCACAGCATAATCGGATCCATCCAGCGACAGCAATGACAACGACCAGAAGCGCAGCTTCTGGCTATTTCCCTTGCAACCAAGACGTCAAGGAGACAAAAAACAAACGTGGGTGCACAGCCCCACCCGCATAACCAAAACAAGGCTGTCTACTTGATTCGATCAAGCGTTTTGCAAACGGCACTACTTATTCATGGAAAAGAAATGTGCCCTAGTCGAAACAGGAGCTTCATTGAGTCTGATTAATCAAACCATGGTGAGGGCAAATAACATGCGACAAGGTTAAAGTGGTAATGGTTAAGAGCTACGATGGATTATCACGAACACTGCACAAGAGTCAATATACATTTGGCTGGGGAGGACTTCACAGCAGAAGTGCTGGTTATGTGTGACGTCGAATTCTTGTTCATACTGTCAAGACGCGACATGAAGAAGCTACGAATGAACATTTCTTGGAAAGATGCGACGCTAGACTCCCTGGTTTCAAGCGTCCAGACACCGCCACAGATGAGAACTGCCAAATGCGCTAATGATATATAGACAATTTTTCCCGAACTTATATGCCTCGATACATATCCATCTGCAGCGTCTGTACCCGAAGTACCTTTTGAACTTCGCGACACGACTGTTGTACGGAAGACAGCCTACAGAATTTCTCATGAAAAGAAAGTTGGGAAAAAAAGGCCCTCAAAATTCACTTTTTGCATCTCCTATAACTATTGTTCCTAAAGAAGATGGTTCACTGTGACTTTGTACAGATTATTGCCAAATCAACACCCAAACAGAACTGTATCCATTCCCTATGCCTTTGATTGATGACATCATTAATGATACTGGAGGATGCCGATGGTTCTCACCAATCGGTACAAAGGTATCCCTCCAGGAAAAATCAAATAAGTACATATAACACCATTTGATATATATGAATACAACCGTCTGCCATTCGGTTGGAAGAACTCGGGCACTTGGTTTCAGCGCATGATGAACGGTGTACTTAAAGATTTCTGCAATGTTTATGTGGGTGACATCATCATTTACTCCCGTACCGAGGAAGAGCACTGTTCCCACATCTCTCAAATACTAGAAGCGTTGAGCAAGTCACACCTGAAGATAAACAAGAAGTGAATTCCTTCAGAGAAAGGTGGTGTTCCTTGGAAGAGTCCTGGATGGCTTCACGAAGACAACCAAGGAACAGTCCGTCCAACAAATAAAGGAAATGCATAAACCCTACGGTGTTCACTCACTGCGTGTATTCTTAGGAGTGGCAGGACATTTTAGGGCGTTCATTAAAAACTTTGCAGTGATATCCAGGTGTCTTACAAGGCTCACTCAAAAGGAAGTTCCCTTTGTGTGGAGCGACGAGTGCGGCCATGCATATGAAGAACTGGTATGCACAATATCTTCAGATCCAATCCTGATATTACCCGATTTCACAAAACCCTTCGAGCTCTGCACTGACGCATCTAATTATGGCACAGGAGCAGTATTACACCAACGAGATTCCAGGCAAGACAGAAGCAAACAGTTAAAGCTGAGTGGCTATTACTCCTACACCTTTTCAAGAGCGGAACTAAATTACACGACCACAGAAAAGCAGGCTTTAGCAGTAGTGCTGGCGTTACGATACTTCAGGAGTTATTTGGAGGGCCGTCGGTTCAAGCTTTTCGCGGACAATCAGGCTTTGACATACCTTCCGAGCCTTACAACCGTAGGGAAGAGTGGCAAGATGGATTAGCAAGATTCAGTTCATTTTGATGTTATCCACAGACCTAGTGAAAAGCTACCCGGCGTGGACATGTCAAGATTGCACATACCTTCTTTCAGGGGTTTTATGTGCCAGAACCAGTTCCGATTATGAGGCACGCCGTAGTGGAGGGCTCCAGTATAACTTTGACCACCTGGGGTTTTTTATCGTGCACTACAACGCAAGCACATGGTCGTTTTTGCATTTTGCCTCCATCGAAATGTGGCCGCCGTGGTCGGGATTCGATCCCTCGACTTCCTACTCAGCAGCGCAATGCCTTAGCTGACTGAGCCACCGCGGCGGGTAAGATTGCACATACCGCCAATAAATCAACGATCAAGGGGCACACGTAGCAAGTGTATGGGAAGACACTGAAGAACTAAAATTAATCGACGGAAGGTTTGTTGTCCCTCAAAGCTGCATATCCAAAATATTGCGGCTCTATCATGACAGTCCACACTCAGGGGGGCATGATGGCTTTTGGCGGACCTACTGGAAGATTCAGAAATGTTTTACGTAAATGAACATGAAAGCAGATATAGAGAATTACGTCAAGACGTGTCATCAATGTCAGGCTATCAAAGCCAAGTTCCGCCCAAAAGGAAACCAGATGGTCATTCCTTTGTATTCAGATGTCCCCTTCGAAGTCGTTCATCTCGATTTCGCTAAAATCAAAAAGGGGAGGGTGTGTGCAGGACTCGATCTTTTATAGTGGCTGTTGACCAGTGCACACATATGGCGGCGGCGAAACCCGGAGGAGATAAGTGTGATTGCACTGATGGATAGAGGCATTTAGCCACACCAAGGTGATTGTTTGATAATGGACCTGCATTCCGTAGCAAGAGGCTCCGTCAGTGGGCAGCAGAAAAGGGTATCACTGAGATTTTCAACACCATACCACCCTGAAGGAAACGCCCTAGCGGAACGTCTTATACACGACTTGAAGACCTTCATTTCTATATACGCCGAATTTCGTGGAGGATGGAAGTGTGCTCTTGAGGCTGCGGTTAGGCATTACAATCAATCTCACACAGCTGTACTTGGCTGTAGCCCTCAGTTTGCTGCCTTTCAGAAGACGACGTGGTTACCAGCAGATTACGAACTTGGCATAGAAGGGAAGATCCATACTGCAGAATGCAAGACGTCAGAGGAATACCATATGTATAAACGTACCATAAAGAAATACGACTCGCGCCATGCAACTCACATGCCCAACGTACAACCTGGAGACATGGTGCTAGTGCAAAAAGGTCTTGATCGTTGTAAGAATGCTTTCACAGGCCCTTATGTTGTCCTCAAAATGGTGAAGCAGCAAGGTATACTCAAGTCAGTATACTTTGAAGGACCAACAGGCAAGACAGAAGTAGAACTGTAGGTAACCCAGTGCCTTGCCATCCGCGGAAGGATGGCAATAACAGACCCTGGAGGATGCAACGTCCCGGTCAAAAGAAGAGGAAGTGAAGAGAGAGAAGAAGATCGAATGAAAACAGTTAACAGTTGATCAGTCGCAGATCCTTTATTTTACAACTAGCACACTGAAAGCTAGGCAAGGGGGTGCAAGGGTCCAATGCCCCTGGACTGCTCCAAAAGTTGAATGAGAGACTGTTCGTGGTGTTCTTTGTGGGGTTTTACGTGCCAAAACCAGCTCAGATGCTTCACTTTTTATCTCCGAGACCGCCCAGCATTTGCAGCAACACGCAACTGTCTCTAAGCCGGCAGGCTGAAGATGAAATGGTTATTCTGTCCAAGATCGCAGACATACATTTTTAATTTATTTAACTTGAATGAGCAATAAGCGTACAACTGAGAATGTTCTCACAACCACAAAATCAGCCAATAGCTGTTATGGGTCCAGCTTCTTGCGGCGACACCGCATGACAACACTGCGGAAGCCAAGCAAGCAAGATTATAAATTCCCTCCTGCATCATCGTCAGCATATATTCATGTCCCCTGTAGGACCAAGGCCTCGCCCTGTGATCTCCAATTACCCCTGTCTTGCGCTAGCCGATTTCAACTTCCGCCTGCAAATTTCCTAACTTGGTTGCCCCACCTAGTTTTGTGCCGTCCTCTACTGCGCTTCCCTTCTTTCGGCACCCATTCTGTAACTCTAATGGTCCAACGCTTATCCATCCAACGCATTACATGGCCTGCCCAGCTCCATTTCTTCTGCTTAATGTCAACTAGAATATCGGCTATTCCCGTTTGTTCTCCGATCCACACTGCTCTCTTCGTGTCTCTCAAAGGGCCCCAAACCACCCAAAGGTTGAAATTTAGTTGTGGTGTTGCAGTTCTGTAGGAGTCTACAACGAACACGTAGCCGCAAGAATGTTTCGAAATGGCGCCGTAATAGCGGAGTTACATGCATTTGATGATCGAAACACAGCCCTCGCTCTTTCCTTCGCTATTCTCTTCGTCGGCTGGTTTCTTTTCCTCGCCGAGTGCTCCAAATGTCACGCGACATTCCTCGTCGCCAACGCACTTTTCAAAACAGTCCACTTTCGGTTAAAACAAGTCCGTGCTAGCGGCAAATATACCGACGGCGAACTGACCTCCAGTGCCTTAGAACATCTGCCGCGTGAGAGGTGTCCAAAGTATATGGCAGTTCGGCCGGCGCATCACCCGCTGCATGATCAATGGGCCAATCGACGACACACGAAGCTGCGCGCCTCAGCCGCTGGCGACGACAACATTGGCTGCAGCTTCTGTTCCAAGCAAAATTATTTCCACTAGATAAAGCTACGCATAAATTGTACAGTTTATGCAAAACAATATCCGCTGTCAAACGTTTAACATGAACAAGAGTTCCGATACTTGTCGAGCTCAGCTGCAGCGCATGGCTACAGACGGGAGACGACCTGCTCGGCTGTGCTCGCATAGGAGCGGACGGCGCTCCCAATATCAGCGAGTTTTCTTGTATGTGTATTATTATTGTGAAGAGCGACAACGATAACAAAATATTGCGGCTTGTGAGCAACGGTAATTCATTTTGAAGCGCCGTCTGCTTTTGCTTTGAAGGGAACTGGAATAAGCCTAGCGACGATATCGGCACAGTCGAGCGATCAGCGACTGTGAGGCTGCTGTACAAATGAGTCCCGGTCTCATCTTTTCTACGTACGGCAAGGAAATCTCGCCATTCGCGAGCAAAACCACTGTCGAACGGCGGCCTGCAAATGGCAAATGGCAAACGGGGTGCGGTGAGTTACCGTGCCGGTAACGTGGACAGGCCTTAGCCGCGACTCAGCGCTTCTCGGCTACCCGCTGTTGCTTGCGTGCCGGCCTGTGCTCATGCGAAGCGTGCCGCTATGGACCCTGTGTTGCGCGCAAGTCTAGAAAGGCCAACACTGTTGCACTCTGTTCGCGCAGCTAATCAGAACACTAAGCACGACTGTGTTCGAACAGGAGTGATTTGGCACTTGCATTGTTGGCTGTAATTAGCTATTCACAAGCGCGCAGAAGCGAGCAACATGGCGAGGAAGAGCAGGGAGTGCGCGTACCTGCTAACAGACTAACCGGAAGTCGTAGGTAGGTTCTTGCTCAACCAATCGACATCGTCGACCCAGTTGACATGACCAAATGTACCCTGGTGACAAAATGACGACTGCTGGGGATACCGGAAAGGCCAGGAGAGGAGGACGGCACTGTTTTTTTTATTTTTGTGGCGCGCCCACGGCGCGTAGCGCTGCAGCGTTTGGCATCGTTGATCGTCATGGTATTCTGAAGGTATTTAGAAGAATGTACAGGGCTGGGCATTTTCGTCAATGCAGAATTGTTGCTCACAATGGCAGCACCTTGAAGAGCTTGCTGCCAGATCATTGAATCATTTTATTGGCCATATGGGTTTGCCATGAAGATTCTTCAATGACTTTGGAACAATTTTGAACAAAACGGTACCCACCTTACATCGACTAACTACTTTTGCCAGTTCATCTGGCGATGCTTGAACATCAAAAAAACAGTTGAGCATGTAACACAGTAAACATCCGTTAAAGCGGTCTTGATGGGACCAACAACATTGCCCGAATTATCAAGCGGGCTGAATAAATAATTACGCAGATGCAAGAAACATGTTGAAATACAGTCAAACCTTTATATAACGAACCTCGATTCAACGAAATTCCCAATGTAATAAAGTATGTTTATTTCCCCATCTTAGTTCTATTGAATTAACTAAACCTCAATACAAGGAAGATTTTTACTGCAAGTACAACTTCGTTATATCGAGGTTTGACTATATGTGAAGCCCTAAGCGGTTCATGAAATTATATTATTTCGCCCATTTCATTCCTGTGCCTTTGGTGTAAAGGAAAGGGGCATGCACATGTCCTACCACATACTGACTGCAATGTGACAAGCTCGTATTTCTCAATTTGTTATCTACTTTAATTGTACCGGCCACTTAGCCAGACCCCCAATGCAGGTATGTGCAATAGTACTGAAACCATAATTATCAAACACGCAGCAATCTCAAAGAGCAAATAGCATTGGCACAATATGTGCCTCCCGCTTCTTGATTGTAGGCATGTGCCATTGTACCGACCACTGCTCGAATCGAATTAACTGACAAATCTAATCAGACAGAGTCAAATTACCAAAAGTGTACAGTAACTTTTAAAAAGTGAGCCTGCATAATGAAATCGGCACACCATTGTCAACAACTTGCAGAAGTACTTCTGCTGCCAACCTGTATTGCCACTGGCACTTGCTCAGACAGTTGCCAAACATAGATTTGATATTAAACTGAATTAGCCAGAGCTGCATTAATCCACAGTACAACCTTTAAAGTGAGCTTTTGTTGTGAATGGCAAGAACAATGGTTTTGATGCCAACGCCAAGAATGCGATTTTGGTATTGCGTTTAATAGCACGACTTCACATTTAAAGCACATGCACAGCGGCCCTGTCGGTGCCACGACAGTAGTGCATGCTACTTTCCTTCTATAAAGCGATTCCAAGAAAAATGCCATTGCACATATTTCCACAATATTGCAGGGGGAAGTTAGGCAGTGCGTGCGCTAAACTCCACTTCTCAAAAATGTTACTACTCTCGCATCTCTGCTTTTTGATCTTAAGAGGCAAAGCAGGCTTATCATAGTTTGGTACAAAGACATGCTTCATACCACAGTTGCCCGCGAATTCGCTAAGGAATACAACTATAGAAAATGCTTTTATTGCATTGGTGGCACAGTGAAACTAGTTAAATCGGTCTATTCTGAAGTGGAAGCAATTTCGAACCTTCTTTTTTGTGTAAAATGGGCTGCACTTCAGAATTGGATAAATACGGCTCACGAAAAATAAACCCTGCCTGTACAATGTCAGAGACGACCAGCTTTGGCGCCTGTTCGGCCTTGCCCTCAGTGACAAGGCCCATCTGTCCTCGGGAATCTCTGAAGTTGCCCCACAGGTAGACTTTTCCGGAAACGGTGAGTGCGGCTGAGTGGGAGTCGCCTGCCGTCAGTTGGGCAACTGGCTCTGGGAGCTCCACGATTCCTGGTGTTGTCTCGGTGCCCTCCAGGCTTGATGTCTGGCGTCCCAAGGCACCCTCATCATTGCAACCAAAAGACCACACCTGTGTCAAATGGGGGAGAAACCAGTGGTCGTATTATTTAGGGAATCTTTTCTTGTGCAATATTTCTTGCATTCCTACACTAACTCGGACGCTGCTTGGATGGCGCACTGAAGTGCAAGCATTGACGTGCGAGCCAGTCATCATCATCATCAGCCTATATATGTCCACTGCAGGACAAAGGCCTCTCCCTGTGATCGTTAATTACTCTTGTGTTGCGCTAGCAGATTCCAACTTGCGCCTGCAAATTTCCTGACTTCACCGCCCACCCTAGTTTTCTGCCGTGCTTGACTGCGCTTCCCTTCTCTTGGTATCCATTCTGTAACTCTAATGGGTTACCATATAGAGAGGTTGATTGTACTCCGCAGATTTCTCTATTACCAGATTGATGACATGGATACAATCCATCGTAGAATATCCCTTCCTGAAGCCAGCCTGTTCTCTTGGTAGGCTAAAGTCAAGTGTTGCCCTGATTCTATTGGAAATTATCTTTGTGAATAATTTATACAACACTGAAAGCAAGGTAATGGGTCTATAATTCAATTCTTTATCGTCTCACTTCTTATGGATTTGTATAATGCTAGCGTTCTTCCAGCTTTCTCGTACACTTGAAGTCCTGAGGTATTGCGTATAAAGGGCCGTAAGCTTTTCAAGCATGGTATCTCCTCCATCTTTGATTAAATCGACTTTTACTCTATCTTCTACAGCAGCTTTTCCCCTGGTCATGTCTTTCAAGGCCCTTCTAACTTCATCGCTTGTTATAGAAGGAGCCTCTGTATCCTGTTGATCACTACTTCAAATGAAAGTAGCTTGGCTGCTCTGGGCACTGTACAGGTCAGTGTAGAATCTTTCCGCTGCTTTTACTATGTCATCGAAAATGCTGATGATATTACCCTGCTTATATTTCAGTGCATACATTTTGCTTTGTCCTATGCCAAGTTTTCTTCTCACTGATTTCATGCTACATCCATATTTTACTGCTTCCTCAATCTTTACCATGTTATAATTTTAGGTATCACTTACTTTCTTTTTTTGATCAGTGAATTCTAGCTGATGTCTTGTGTTTGACACTTTCATGGTTTGCCATTTCTTTACTAGGTCCTTTGCTACTTGGGAGAGCTTACCTACTGGTTGCTTTGGTGCCTTACCTCCCACTTCAATTGCTGCTTCTGAGATCAGCCTAGTTACAATTTCATTCATTACCTCTATGTCGTCTTCATCTTCCTGTTCTAACACTGCATATTTGTTTCCGAGCACCAGCCTGAATTAGTCTGCCTTTACCCTTACTGCGTCTAGGTTGGCCTTTTTATTCTTGTCCGATTTTACTATTTCATTCCTTGTCTCTCTATTAGGGCTTTTCCAGGTCCACTTCCTGCTGCTGCACTACCTGATGAAGGTATTCATTATTCGGAGCCTATTCGTTGCCGCGAATTCCACCAACATCTCTCCTCTAGTGTCCCTATAATCAATGCTGTAATTGCCAATTGCTTGCTCACCAGCCTGCTTCTTCCCCACTTTTGCATTCAAGTCGCCCATGACTACAGTATACTGAGTTTGCACCTTTCTAATTGCTAATTCAACATCTTCATAAAACTGTTCTACTTCATCATCGTGACTGAAGGTTGGGGCATAGGCTTGTACTACCTTCAGTCTATACCTCCTATTCAGCTTTATTGCGACGACTGCTACCCTCCCATTAATGCTGTATAATTCATCGTTGTTGCCCACGATGTCCTTATGGACTAGAAATCCTACTCCGAATTCTCTCTTATCTGGAAGACCTCTGTTGCAGAGGACGTGGCCGTTAGTCAGCACTGTACAAGCTTCACCAGTTCTAACCTCACTAAGGCCAATATTATCCCAGGAAATACCTGATAATTCTTCAAATGGCCCTGCTAAGCTAGCCTCACTCGATAGGGTGCGCGTGTTGAACGTTGCCAGGTTCACTTTACAGTGCGAGCCAGTAAAGAAACGCAAAAAAAATCCTTACATAATATGGCCCCATGGTACTGCACACTGCCACTGTTAAATAACAGTGGCAGTGTGCAGTACTATCATGCATCGTCATTTATTGGACCTTACGGCTCAATGCAGGAAATTTACTAAGGGGAGGTGATATGGGTTTATACAAGAAACAGGAGCAAATAAGTATCAACTAAATACGAAAATCGGGAAAGAAAGGAAACGAGGAATGAAAACTATGACAAACTAATAAAATGGGCTTGAGCAATGTCGGAAGACAGTGAAAAGAAGGTTTCAATGGCAAGGGTGCCTTTATTACTGTTTTTACTTCAGCGTCATTCGCAGACATTTGGACATGAAAGACTAGTACTTCTGCTGTCTTTTTGTAAATTTTTCATCTGCTTTCACAAAGGACCTGTACAAATGCTTTGCATACACACAGAAAAGGCAATGTATGTGTTTATTTGCACCTTTTCTCTTGCGCATATATATTCCTTTCTGTCACAGTGTAAACATTTGTGGACGCGACTTATTTTTGCCATTTCTGCGCAGCTGTGGCAAGGAATAGACCAGAAAAATTAAGCTTAGGGTGAAGTGAACGTTCAGCTTACCTCAAGTACTTTCATTTTATTTCTGAGAAAAATTGATCACTACCGAAGATCACTTCGGAGAAGGCACTACAGTGTTTGACGGGAGGTGTGACGTGGGACGTTTCTGCAGGAATTGCGAAATAATTTTTCATTTCTAGGAGGTAATGTTCGCTACGAATAATTAACTTGTGCTGCATGTTATTTGTACTAGTGATTCAATTCTTTTTTATGTAGAAACATCGTTACTGAGTGCACCATAATTAGATACCTAATCACTTGGTAATTATGATGACTTATCATAAAATGCCGAAAGAGTGCCTTGACTTGCTCTTAATGGAGTCTGCAGCCCCTTGGCATAATGTTATGTAAATTTCATACATTTTAACAGGCTATCATAATCCGTGACTGAAGGGGATATATTTTTGTTTTTGAACGCCATCGATTCAACATGCCGAGCGCCCGAGTTTCTAACAGACAACAGTCAACGCACGCTGCCCTGCCGGGTACGCGATGTTGCCGACCTCTACCTGTAGCGCATCCACACAAGGAAACAAGCTGTTGAATGATTCTCGCCTGCCTCAGAAGACTGCACTATGCAAGGGGAAAATTCGGCCAGGTACCGAAGGGGAGAGGAGGGGGAGAGAGCGGAGAGATGAGCTCTAAATGCCCCACGTCTGTGTTTCAGAAGTTTTCTCAAGCGAATGCATTGCACAGTGGTGGAGTTGGCACTCCTGTCTATCTTAGTCTGTGGTCACCACACACTGAAGGCAAATACAGTGTAGACCGCTTATAACATAAGTCGCCGGAGTCGCGAATATCCGCACTACAACCAAAGCAACAATTTTCAAGGCTCGCACATATGCAAAACATGTGCACCGAGCCACCACGCGTATGCGACAGTCGAGGAATGCGGCTAGAACGTTTGCATTCAAGTTACAGTCGAATCTCGTTAATTCGAACCAAATCACACGGCGGCGCCTCAGGCCGGCATTGCTTCGGCACCGCCATAGAGTAAAAGCTTAGGGGAGACCCCTCAATGTCGTGCGTGAACAAACCAAAAATAAAGAGAAAAAAAAACGAGGCGGACATTTCACCCCTTCTCAAATGGCAAGGTCGCCAATTCTGCATTGCGCCGGAACATGGCGTGTACGTGCCGACGTCTCAGCCGTAGCCACGCATAGAAAATGGCAGTGAACCCTTTCTCCTTTATGCTTCCTCTACTTTCTAGTCACGTGTTGATCTTGCACGCTGAGGCTACGGCACAGAGGGAAGCAGCGGCGCTATCCCAGGCCAGCCAACAAAACTAGCCCCACGCTGGCAAACGCCCGCTTCCCGATAACGGCAGAAAACAAAACTTCGGGGAGCTGGCGCCGGGCCGGCTGTAGTGGCGGCGCCTGCACAGTGACAGTCGAAAGTGAGGGAGCTACGAGGGAGGGCGAGGGGAGCCACTGAAGCGGCGGAGTTGCCGAGGCGAAATCCGCTTTCCCGCCGCCCTCCTCCCTCACATTCCACGGTCTCCGCGTGCACCCTTCGCCGTGCCGTGCCCGGCGCGCTCGCTCGCTGAAGTTTCATTTACTCCCGTTATTGTGAAACGAGCGTTGGCCGTTTTGTGGCCCTCGCTTGCTATGCGCGTCGTGGTACTTCACGACTCGCACTCAAGATTCTGGTTTCAGCCTCACTGGCTGTTCGTTCGCACCACGTGCCCTTCTCCTCCACTTCGTCTCTTTCTTCCTCGAGCACTCCTTGGGGCGCCCGTTTGAGGGGAGCGTTCGCCGTCTCCGCTGACTTCCGTACTCCCAGGCAGCTGCACTGTAACCGGTATTTTATTTCCCGCAACTGCACTATTAGCGATATGTGTATACATGGAGTGCTATGGGAAAATTAACGGGAGTCTGAAAACACCGCACTATATCCGGTCCTGCACTATAAGCGGTTACGTTATAAATGGTCTATACTGTACTATCTATATTGTTAGGTTACAATGTTTGAGCAAATTCGCAACATGTTCATTATGCCAAAAGACGAATTAGTTGCAGAGAAAATTACAACTAATGGTACACATGAAGAAACGCTATCAGAGATGATCGCATTGTCTTGCACAACAGCATGTTCCGATTTCACCGCACTCTGCAGCCCACTCCCTCATGAATAGAAACAGCACTAATGAGACAGACCACTACAGCACTGGCCAATCATGGACATATGTGATGCAATTGAAGTTCGGATAGTGCAGGCCCTGGTGTCAAGAAGCCCCCCTGCATTATGAAATGTGCCATACTTCAACAGTGTGCCAATTCGGCCGCGCTTTGGGGTCTATTCGTAGGGAAACATGTCTATTGATAGTGAAAAAGTACATATATGCTGTCATCACTAAGTGCACAAGAGCATGACATGTTTACACATTGCAGTCAAGCTAGAGTTAAACCCCGATATAATGAAGTCGGTAAAAATGACACTACCTCGTTACACCAAAATTTCATTACACGGTCTAAACCCATGACCATGAAACCGTGAACCAACGAATTCTTGCCGCAGCAAAATATTTCTGAATCCCCGGCGTCAATGCATTTCAAATCTCGCAACGAAATTTTTTTCGACAACAATCCCGCATTAACGAAATCTTCTGAAATGGCAGTCGAAATATTACCGATTTACGCAACACTAACAGTGTCCCAAAACTGCGCAAGTGCATTGGTTGTGCCCTTAAATTGTGTAAACTACTGCCACAGCGTGCTTGCGTAGCCGCAGTCGTTTTTGTTTACAAAAAACAGCAGTGGAGCAGTTGCACCTGGCAACAGCAATGATGGTGGTTTATCCTTTGCAACGGGAGAGTACTGAGCAGTGTCCTGACCGGAAATGTAAACGGGCCCATTTATATCCTGTGTGTCATCAGGGCATGGACTAATGCAGATTCATAATCGGAGATTAACTAAATCCACACTTAAAGATGCTGATGACGCTTTCTCAGGCTCTGCACCGCACACATGGTCGTGTGTGCAGCTTAGTCGGTTGGTTAGGCTGCATCAACTGTGTGTGCATGTATGGAGGTTGGACAGTCTGCTTCGCCAGACTGCCAAGATACCACCTCCATCTTGTAGCATCAAAAATGTCCATTCTTTGGTGCTACAAGATAAGGCTGCAATTATTGCCAAGGTTGGAATTGCATGCAGCTGGCTGTCTATAATTTTGAAAAACAACGGACTCCATTCTCAGCGCATTTAAAAGTACACCACAGTATAGCGACAAAGGTCATTTCCATGGAAGGAGCAGCCGTCGACCCAGTGACATCGTGGCTGCTGACCAAGAAAGAAGTACTGGACCAGTACAAGCCCTCCGACATCTGCAATGCTGATTTGACCGGCTTATTCTACGAGATGCTTCCATCGAATTTGTTTGCGCGAATGAAGACGGGCATGAGGAGATGACTGAAGAAGCCATCGCAAGTAACGCGTGCGAAGCTGACGACACCGAAGACCACCAAGGGCCAAGACATCAAGCCGACGAACCCGCTGGATGTGCAGCGATGCCTTCGCCACAATTTGTTCATTCTTCAGCAAGTCCAACGACATGGCAATGGATAACTATTTGCAGTGTCAAGGCACAGCTGTCAAGTTTCTGCAAGGCAAGGCAAGGTAAGTTTAACGACATTGGGCAATGAACTTGTTTTGCAAGCCATTTTCTTGTCTTTTCCATCTCATTTGCACACCAACAAAATTCCACCGAAATAAATTTGTCGCATTCCCTGGCAATTTCGTTCTGCGAGTTTCGACTGTATAGAAATTCAAATTTTTGCAAAGAGGTATTGTTGCCATCTGATTTTACACAGAAGGGGCAGTAAAATATTTCAAATTATCAGGCAATAAAAAATTCAATGAGGGCAAGATTTTATTTTGTTGAAGTTGAGAGTCGGCAACCAAAGATGGTTTCATGCTTTGTCGATATCTTCATATCGGTGGTTCAAGGTAAAGCCCATGAAGCGTTTGTGTCCACTCTATCGCCGTTGCTGACAGTGTCGCCCACAGTGGGATGACACTACCATATTTAATCGCATAATGAATGCACCCCCCACTTTTCCAATCGAAAAGCTTTTTTCATTACCTCGGATAATGAACGCACCCTGAACTTGCTGCCATGAAGTAGGAGAGACACTGTACGATTCGCGTACCTGCCAAGTTCGGTGAAACTAAATTCGGGGGATCTTCCGACCGAGGAGGGGGGTCATTCAATAACACCCCTCCCCTCAATGTCGACATTTTCAAGTACTCCCAGATGAACTTCATTACAATTTTATTTCCAGATAAACAAATGACCACATGAACATCAAAGTCTCAATTTTTGAAGGCATAATTTTGCCTTCAAAAATTCTTTCAAATTTAAATTCTCGGGTCTTACGTCTCACAACCACCATCTGATTATGAGGCACGTCGTAGTGGGGGACTCCAGATTAATTTGGACCACTTGGGGTTCTTTAATGTGCACCCAATGTACAGCACACAGGCGCTTTTGCATTTCACCGCCAACGAAATGTGGCCGCCGCAGCCCAGATTTGATCTCGCAAGCTCGTGCTTAGCAGCGCAATGCCAAAGCCACTAAACAATCACGGTGGGTGTTCAAAAATTATTCAGATGTTTGATTGTAAGAAATTTCCTTTCTTTCACATTTTGCGAGGTTGACGTTTACGAGCGGCACTGTGTCCTCGTATATTTCACGACGTTAAATTGCCGTTCGCACTCTGCATTGCTCTCTGGTATCAAGAAAATCCCCAGCGTCACTTCGGCTAAGCACTACATTAAAAATAATTAGATACTTTTTGCACTAGCACTCCTTGCTTTTAAAGTCATGACTGACCGTAGGCCTATGCATGCCAGTTCGGCTCACGCCAACGTGAACAATGGAGAGTCTAGTGTTGCTAGTTGCGGAAGGCAGCATTCGCTGGCTAGCTTAATGAGACTAGGACCACTAAGGCTCCCAACAACCCCGTCAGCGTAAGGAGCGGCTCTGCGGTTAACGAAATAGCGCATGTATAGGGTTTCCCTAGTACTTAATTTTGCACGATGAACCTCTAACAGGATTAGATTGGCTTGGATTTTTTTTTTGCCAATGTGGCCTGACAAACTGCTAGACGCGGGAAGAGGACACAACAGCAATTTCCGGGAGATTTTCCTGTCAACCGTACAACCAGAAGAAATGGTCCAAATCTGGGAGTCTTCCAGGTAATCCGGGAGACTTGGTAGGTATGGATTCGGCGTCTGACATGGGGTGGAGCGGGCACGATTGTATCGGACACCGAATCATACCGGTTGTCTCCTACTTTTACTGCAGGTGCATTTTTGCCTTCAGCGCCGATGATCCCGCCTCAATCTCCCGTATTTGAAAGAGGAAACGCACCGTATTCCGTCGCGCACATGGTGCCAGGGAGAGGGGAGGGAGGGGACCCGTGCAGCAACTGCACATAGTTCGGCAGCGCAAGCTCTATCTTAAAGGCGATCTGCATCGGGGCTGAGTCTAGGTGGGACAGCGGCTTACACCTTTGTGCGAGCTTCGTTCTCGCCGCTCAGTTTGTGTTGAAGCAAAACACAGTGCGAAGGTCACTTGGCTTGCTGTTGCTGTCGCGCTTCCTCTTGCTGTCGCGGACACACAGTGAGTGTCTGCGGTCATCGAGTGTGATGTGTTTATGTTTGCCTGTGTGTGCCGACACCATGCTTACATAGTTAGCGAATGTTTGCAAGTTTATACCGCCAATAAAACTTTTCCTTACTTCGTGTAGCTGTCTACGCATTTGGTATCGCTATTGATGGTTTGCCTTTTGGATGAAGCTGCAACATTTTTAGAGGTGGTGGCAGAAAAAATCGCTAAAAATTTTACCCAGCATAAGGAACGGCACCCCCCCTACTTTACGCATAATTTTCGGGGAAAAAAGTGCGTTCATTATGCGAGTAAATACAATATTATGAAAGAGCAGGCAGAGGGGAGCAAATGCTTCCTCTGCCTCTCACTTTAATGCATCTCCTAAAACTAGAATTTATGCGACCTCTAGCACTAAACTTGCAGGAAGACAGCGAACATGAAGCCTTTGCCATCTTAGCTTTGCACCTGCCACAGATTACCTCCAAGAAAGAGCTTGCACTTCGCCGGGCTGACATCCATGCACAGCTATGGCCGCACTAGGAGAGCTGATGCGTGTGCTAACAAGAATGAATTATGAGTCAGTGAAGAGTCTATATCTTGGCTAAAAAAAGTTTAAGTATCCTGAATGTGATGCTCAAAAATTCTGTACTTCCACTCCTGCAGCATCATCTGAACAAGCCTCACCTTGCCATCAGCTGTGAGGCACAGGGTGTGCATGCCGCCGGCCACGACGTCCACCACATCCTTCAACTCGGCGACCAGAGCGGGACGTGCCAACTCCATGACATCTGGCCCCAATCCCAGCTGACCAACATCTCCTTGGCCAACAGTGTAGACAAAACCGGGGCTACAACGCCGTTTGACGGAGACTTCTGCAAAGAGCATTTACGCAATTATATTGCAAGGTTCTTGTGGTCCAGCTGCATTTACGCTCTTAATCTTGCTCCACATAAGCTCCACCAAGGTAATTAGACATTTATGCCAACATGTTTCGCATTTAGCAAAACTTGTGCAGATTGATGTTATTTTTTTTAAGATTCACGTTTATAGAAAAGGTGCCAGTGAGCGCAAATGCATTGGCCCACCGGAAGCAGACCCCAAAAATGAAATGGCAGAAACACAAGCTTATTATAACACAAGCAAAGAATTGATGTTCAGTGCTGCAAGAGCCACAGGTGATACAAATCTTATTTTTTACATTATACTATGCATCTATAAACTTGCCTGGCAAGGCATCTTTGCTTCTACCGGACACGTGGATGTCAGAAAGACTTGATGCACATGCAGGAACCACAGTGTATAGGAAAATGTGTAGCTGTATTACTCTTGACAGAAAGTTTGTGCTCTCGCGCCCTGTCATTAAGACCTTCGGGCACCAATTCTGTCTATTGAAAATTTAGTATCACTACATTTCTTCCAATTACATAAGCACAAAAAGACCACAGCATCTGAACAGATTAGGAACTTGCACTTCAGACAGTTTGTCAAGCTTAAAGTGTGTGAATTCCATGCGATAACTCGCTACAGGCACATGAGACATAAGATCAACTCTTTCATATCTAGTATATTTGGGAAGTGCTTATCCAGCCCCTTGAAAAAGATGCCCGATGTAAAACACTGAAAGACGAAAGAAGTGAAACTACAACACCACACAGACTCAGAGCAAGCATTCAGCCGTCTACATTTCAATTTATTTCACTAAAACGCTGTACACATTCAAATTTGTAGTGCAGGTTCAACCAGAAGTGTTTCAAGATGTATGCGAGATGTTTTAAATATCAATATTGTCATCAGTGCTTTTGATGCAGTATCTTGGCATACACAACTGTGTGCAGAAGCACCTTTAGGGGTTAATGCGGTGGCCTGTCTGGACGATTTACACCCAACAGCAAGCAAGTGGAATTTCGTACACCACGCCAACACCGCAGGCAACGTATGGCCTAGCAGACTTTTTGCCACACAGGGGAGCTTCTGTGCTGCAATGCATAGGCACAAGCCAGCCAACTTCTGCGGTGCCAAGAAAACAGGTATAGCCACTTCAGGTTGTCAGTCTCTCCTGGTTTTACTCAATTTTATTCTGCATCCCATTACACCATGTTAAGTATGAACCAACTAATCCAGCAACATGTAGTGATGAGAGTAAGCCCCATAAGAAAGCACACAAACAAGATTTGAACTTGTCACCTTTCGCCACCTTCAGTCTTTTGAGAGAAGGAGATGAGCTAGCCTCCGCTTCCTGGCTGTTTCTTTCAGACTTGACAGGTGCCATCTTCTTTGGGGCCTGAGATAAACATAAGAAAGCAAGCAATACTCCAGTCAAATCAAGGCAAGGAAGTACTCATATATAATGCCGACTAGTCATTGCCTGAACACCTGTCGAAGTTTTAATTTGTTGCCATCATTTGCTTAAGTGAATCCAGGAATCGTCAATCACTTTTGGGGATGTCATGTTCAGCAGATGCTGACTGGCTGCTGCCCGTGCCACAATTGAGGGCTACATTTAAAGTCACAGCTAAAGCTATTTTAAAATATAGTAAGTGCCATGATTATAATTGCTGCAGCGAATACTGTTTGTCCATCGTAATGTCTAAAAATTTAGAGGGCAACATTTTAAGAAATGTCACTAATAAAATTGAGGTGTTTTTATTAGTTCAGATTACGTATTAGGTAGAGAAGCCTTGATCACATTTATCGTGTGCCGATATTAACCTGGAAGCCCTACCTTGGATCCACCCAATTCCGGGGAGTCAGTGAGTTGGCAAGCTGGTTAAGTCACATCTACACTACCGATAAACAGCTTTTATGACTGCGGTCCAATAACACGCGAGCCAGAACAGCCAGGTTCAAAGGCAACTGACCATTTACAAAATTGTTCTGTGCATGAGCAAGAAATATTTTCCAACCAAACGTGCTTAAGATGGTTCACTTTGCCTTCCGAATGCATAGTTGACATGTGCCTGTGTTACTAGTTCTAGGATGAAACCTGAACGTCTTCAGAACTTTTCTTACTTTCTGAGTAGTGCTGACGTGATTTGTAATGCTTTCGTCAGGAACAACCAGCTTTTATAGCGAGGATAGGTCACGTTTTCCAACCTGATTTTGTAATGCAGTCGCAGCATCAAAGAGGGCGCGGGCTATGTCACAAGTTGTAGCAGGGAGTTTGATTTTGCGTACACCACGCCATTGTCGCCCTGCGCGCCTTTCCATTCTCCAACGCTGCGCGGCCAGTACAGGGGTTCATCCAGAATTTCGAGATTGGGCGGGGGGGGGGGGGGTGTAACTAGTATGCAGAGGGGTGTAGATATGAAGTTCTCGGTTATATCTTTGTTGTGAGCAAAGGCAAAGGGGGGGAAGAGGTCCAAGGGGCTAGCGCTCTTTTTACTACATTTTAATTAAGTCTGAATGTCTTTCTTTCAACCAATGGTGACAGAAAAGCTTATTAGCAGAAGTACAGTAACATTTTAAGCAAGCATATTAACACGTTACAAGGGAGTCCGTCCTTGTTGGTACATGTCGAGCTAATGTTGCGCAAGAAATACTACAAACGAAGGTGGGGACAGGCAGGCGGGCACGAACACACTGTATAGAAGGCCAAAATGAGTGCCGAGTTTAGCGGAATTATAAATTCCATCATCATCATCATCAGCCTATTTATGTCCACCACAGGACGAAGGCCTCCCTCCCTGTGATCTTCAATTTCCCCTGTCTTAGAAATTCCATACTATATTTAAGTTCCCATGGCATTCATGATTCTGTCACCACATTTGAAAATTGCAAGAACATTAGGGACAGCGTTTAGAGTTTTCATTTCATTGCACAGTTTTTTTTCCATTTTTTCTATAAAGAACAAGGTGAAGCAAGTTCTCAATCTACAAGTCTTCATAGAACAAAGTGCAGATGTTTTCAAAACTAAGTACAATAGTTTGCACAAGAGATCTAGTTGTGTTGGTAGCGGCGAATAGAGGCAGCTCAAGAACGACGGAATGTATACAGCCGAACTTAGGTATACCTGTAAAATCCTTAGCCCGGTACTTCCAGGCAATGAACGACGTGCACGTCATCAGCGTGTCATAGCATTTTCGACAGGAAAGTAGCGAGTGCCGAGTTCTCAAGAAAGGAAATGCAAGCAAGGCAGTTGACGATTATCGTAGGGCAATGTAAGCTGCCAAAGGGTGCAAACATTTTCAAGAGTACGCAAAATGCCACGTCCAGCTTGCGCCCTTTTGTGCTCCTTTAGGGTTCTTTCGTAAGCCCAACGGGCTGCATCCCCTAATACCCCTGTCACCCGGCACGTGTAATGTCATTCGCAGCGAATGAGATTACGGGTTAATGTCATTTTTGTTGCTTCCACACGGGCATAGTGAATGAGATTCACAGGTAATGGCATTCGCCCATTGAATGAGTTTCCCGGAACTCATTCACACACGACTTGTGCACTCTCGACGACAGGGGCTTGGCAAAAAATTATAAAATTGATAAATTAAAACGAAATGTAATATATTTTCAAATAACCATCCAATGTTTAGCATTCTATTGCAAACAATATAGTGAAAATATGGAAACAAGAAGCACGATTTGTAAAGTTTCGTTATCATACCAGCCTGCCGACAAACACTGCCATCAATTGCGAATGTCATTTTTTTTACCTGTGTAGACAGGGAATCCGATACCGCAATGGCGTTCGGTATGAATATCATTTACTGCAGATGACATTACATGCGCCGTGTGACAGGGGTATTAATTTGCTTACGCAAGATATAAAGGCGGTGGACGTGCTAGGTTAATGAACAGCAAGCGCGTCTGATGGTCTGAACATCAAACCAATGCCTCAAAAAAAAAAAAAACTATGCCTGGGACGTGAGTCAGAGAAGCGCTACCCTACCCTTTCCGTTTTCCTCCTCTCCACTTGGTAGAACCACTAGAGCATCTCGCGGCGAACGCTTGCAACACACCTGCGGCGGCGCCGGTAACTCGAGCAGACGACACACGCCCGCCCTTGCCTGCCGTGACCTGTGCTTCACCAGACGACATTCATGCTACATATTGTCGCGTTGGAGTGACGATCTTTCTCAGTAGGCAAAGGGAGGAGATGACTTGGGAAAATAGTAGCCTTTATTTGGACGAACTTGTGCACATGAGCGAGCTTCTGGCGAAACTATTCGGCAGCGGCGAACACAGCATGCCCGGTTGATAACCCCCGTCGGCAGAAAGAATGCCAGCGTTCTTCAAATGCATCTCCAACGCGCTAGCGACGCGACGCTGTACACGAGACGAGTTAAATTTTGAGCGTAGCTCTCTTCGCCATGCATTTTTTTACCACGAACTAATCCTGACAAAATTCTAACTCTTCTTCGAAAATCCGTCAAGTGACTGTAATGCTCAAAACTTCGAAACTCGTTACACGGCATTGTCAAATAAATAAAAAATTATGGGGTTTTACGTGCCAGAACCACGATCTGATTATGAGGCACGCCGTAGTGGGGGATTCCAGAAATTTGGACCACCTGGGGTTCTTTAACGTGCACCTAAATCTAAGTACACGGGTGTTTTTCGCATTTCGCCCCCATCGAAATGCGGCCACCGTGGCCGGGATTTGATTCCGCGACCTCGTACTCAGCAGCCCAACACCATAGCCACTGAGCAACCACGGCGGGTTACACGGCATTGTCGAAGGACGGCCGAACGCTTATGAAAAAGCTAGGACTTGGACTCGTCCGGACGGCCCAGAACTGGTCTTCCTTCAAAGAAAAATGTCAAGCAGCAGGCGCGCGCTCTACGCCATACCTCCAATGCACGCCACGAGCGCGCAAGCAACCGCCTGTACAACGCGTAGTCTGCTGCGATGACACAGCATTGCCGACAGCATCACTCCGGCAGTACCGCCGCTAGCGCCAACACGCGGCGCCCGCTCGCAACGCGCGGCAGCATACCTCCAATGGCAAAGCAAGCGAAGTCCCAGGCATAGTTTTTTTTTTTTTTAGGAGGCATTGATCAAACGCAGGCGAATGAAAACTTCAGCGTTTTTATCAAAACGTGAGCGGAAAGTGACAGCGCCATCTCGCATAAAACCGGTAATTAATTTCTGCTCACGGAAACCACGAAAATACTTCGAGGTTTTACACGCTCCGCACCCTGGTGGCCCTCACGCGAAGAGGCCGACGACCTCGCGAAACGGCCATCGTTAAAAAATTATGGGATTTTACATGCCAAAACCACGATCTGAGTATGAGGCACGCCGTAGTGGGGGACTCCAGAAATTTCGTATGAGGCACGCCGTAGTGGGGGACTCCAGAAATTTCGACCACCTGGGTTCTTTAACGTGCACTGTTAGCTGAGGGATTAACGGCACCTGTCGGCAAGCGAGCGAAATACCTCGTGCGACTGGCGAGCGAGGCGGGAAGGAAGAGATCATGTGACGACGAGCGTTCGAGGCGGAAAGACGCGCCCGCCGAGATGCTGATCGTGTAATCCGAATGCATCGTAAATAAATCAATGTTGTTTTTGGTCATTGAGCACCCAATGCACGGTACACGGTAGTGCTAGTAGCGACTGGCCAGCAAAGTTCACAGTAAAAACACCCGGCTGCGCAAAGGTGTGCGATATCGCCGCATTCAGGGCAAGACTTGCAGATTCCGTTTTCGAACCACGCGTTCAAATTTTTGGACGATTCCCAAAGCACGAACACACGACAGCACTAACTCGTCTGTCCGTGAAGTACATTTCCACTACGAATCAGCCGCTTGTTTTTGCCTCTGTACTCACAGCATCAAAAACGCTTATGCGGCGCGAGCATCGATGCCGGCGTTACCACGAGAAAGCACACCACGCGTCACTTCTTTTAGACCGCGTGGTAACAAAAAATCACTTACCGCGGGCTTTCGGCGTGGCATTTCAAAATGAAGACACTAGCCCTTAAGCTTCGCACCGCTACTCCAAATGTGACACAAAGCACAGTCTGCAGTGAAGCCCCGCCCACGCCCTCATAACCGCCAGCCACTGTTCCTCCGCGAGGCTGCAAATAGTTCGTACTTCAAACTTTCCCTGTTACTTAAATAAGGCGGAAGCCATGAAAATAAAGTTATAAGCGCGTAATTTTATACGTTTTCACTCGTACATTTTAGTGGAACGGTGAAAATCTAATTCTTTATTGAACTGAAATAAAACGCTTGCAACGTAAAAACCCGGCGTGCGGCACAGATCTTCACAAAAAGCAAAAGCCACAATTTGCGACAGTTTTGTACAAAATTGCAAATACTGTAACGTTTTACAATAAACGTTTATATCCAATAATTATTATTATCGGTTACTGCATTATAAAAAAATGTCTGCACAAAACGAATCGGGGCTTAGACCAACGCCTCCTATAATGTCTTTATAGGAGGCGTTGCTTAGACACACTCCAGTCAAGGCCATAGGCCGTTTCACATAGTGCGATTTTCTTCGCATGCGACGAAAATAGCAGTCGCAGGGCCGATTCTGCGATTTTCGGCTGCTGCGACCAACCGGTTGGTCGCAGCGTCGCAACGTCGCAGCAATCGCTGCGATTTTCCGTCGAAATTGCGCCGAGAGCTATTTCGCGGTCTGTTTTGGAAAATGGCGGCGGTCGCTCGACGCAACGTTTATA
The DNA here is from genome assembly GCF_013339745.2 of Dermacentor silvarum. Lineage (NCBI taxonomy): Eukaryota > Metazoa > Arthropoda > Arachnida > Ixodida > Ixodidae > Dermacentor > Dermacentor silvarum. The sequence continues at coordinate 340,381,183 of NC_051154.1, read as the reverse complement.
GATACTTTTTGTTTATAAATATTGGCTCAACAAGCCTCGAACAGTGCAACTAATTGAGTGGAGATTGTGCAATCGGTACGTAACATCAGCACCGACACGCGAACAGGGCAGATAAACACTCGTAGGTCAGATTCGGTTCTGTGATTTCTATGCGTTTGTTGACACGTTACGTTGCTAATCACGCGACGCTTTTTTTAGGTTGGCGTCGGGTGGTGATAGTACGTACTTTTACGTGATTTTCCGTTATTCACACGCGCTGCGAGTTGGTAAATACTACGAGGTGTCCCTCACGGAAAGGCATGGCCTTCGAATATCGTCCGAATTTTCTGGTTGTAGAGAACTCGTGATATACGAAAACGCCACAGTTTTAGCGCGGTATGCTTTTACGCACGGAACAATTTAAAGAATATGCAACTACGGACAAATGCTACGGTAAATAGGTCACGCTATACGCGCGACCATTTAGTTGCCGTCGGTTGGTTTGGGCTTTCATGCGCATTTTCCTCAATGAATTATCTCATTCCAAGGTTCTGTTACTTCCACTGCGAGACGCAACTGCTTATCAAGCTCGCAAAGCGAACGTGCGAACTATATATACTAATGAATGCTCTACAATAGCATATTTAACGCTTTGACTGGGAATAAACTGTATTGTCAATTTGTTTTCGAAGCAATATTTGAAGTATTTTTCTCATTTTTCTGATGTATCATTTTTCTCCGGCACAAAAACCAATAAACCTTCAGTATGTCGCAGACTTTGTATCCTTACTGCATCTGTATTAACCCTCACATTAAAAGGTAATTTCATATTTCGCTTACTTCAGCGCATTGAATTAATTTTGTTTATGCTGGTTGTAGCATATTGCAGTACACTAAGAAACTACTTCGCCATAAACATCTTTGCCTTTTCTTGCTACTCTGTCTCTACTTCCTGTAAAACACATGCAATAATGCGAAAAGCAGGTAAACACCTTGTTTTTACAAGCAGTAGATAACTGATTAAACAAAATCAGATCAAAATTGTGCAGTGAAGTCGGCCGGTTGCACTCCTTCGTGTGAATGATAGCATCTTTTCAAGTGTGGGTGGGTCTTGCATGACCACAGCTCATAAAGTGTGCAGACTCATCACGAGCATAGGTATTGCTCATCAAGATGGAGGCAATCTTGCTAATGAGTCTGCACTTACATGTATACTGCATAAACTCGTATAAACAAACCCCATCATTGCTCCGTCGAGCTTGCTCAGAGTAATATTCACCAAAAATCTCCTTAGCCGAGCTTGCTGACTCATATTCACCGAAATTCAACTCAACTGAGCTTGCTCCGACTTATATTGATCAAAATCCTACTCTGGCGAGCTTGCACTGAGTCATATTCACCAAAAATCTACTTGGCGAGCTTGCTTTGACTCATAATCACCAAAATTATACTGAGATGAGCTTGCTCAGAGTAATATTCACCAAAAATCTACTTAGCCGAGCTTGCTCCGACTCATATTCACCTAAATTCTATTCAACTGAGCTTTCTCCGACTTATATTCATCAAAATTGTACTCAGGCGAGCTTAGACTGAGTCATATTTACCAAAAACCTCCTTGCCCAAGCTTGCGTTGACTCATATTCACCAAAATTATACTCAGGCGAGCTTGCACTGAGTCATATTCACCAAAAATCTACTTGGCGAGCTTGCTTTGACTCATATTCACCAAAATTGCACTCAGATGAGCTTGCACTGACTAATATTCATCAAAATTCTAGTCAGGCGAGCTTGGACTGAGTCATATTTACCAAAAATCTACTTGCCGAGCTTGCTTTGACTCATATTCACCAAAATTATACTCAAATGAGCTTGCTCTGACTTATATTCATCAAAATTCTACTCAGGCGAGCTTGCACTGAGTCATATTCACCAAAAATCTACTTGACGAGCTTGCTTTGACTCATATTCACCAAAATTGTACTCAGATGAGCTTGCACTGACTTATATTCATCAAAATTCTACTCAGACGAGCTTGGACTGAGTCATATTCACCAAAAATCTACTTGCCGAGCTTGCTTTGACTCATATTCACTAAAATTATATTCAGATGAGCTTGCCCTGACTACCACATGACAATATTCACTAAAAGTTTACTCAACCGAGCTTGCTCTTACTCGTAGTCACCACAATTCTACTCAGTCAGGCTCACACGAACTCTGACTCGTGGTTAGTTCAAAGTCTTAGTGAAGCCGACGTTTGAGTGAGTTCACCGTGCTATGTATACATTAGATTATGTGACCTGTGCGGTGAATAAGCAAACATTGCATATGAGTACGTGTTGCATCGGGTGAAATAATGACAACTGTACACACTGCAGTTAGTTTTCTAGACTTTAACTGACCGTTGCGTGAAAGCTTCGCCTCATGTCGATTCAAGCAAGTGCATTGGATCTGCATCATATTTTTTGCCAATCCTGCTGGCTGTCCTGGCCATTACTGGGTGGCAACATTTTGTACATTTCAACGCAAGGTTGAATAAATGACAGTGGTGCAATATATTAAAAAAGATGCTTGCATAACTGCACGTATAACAATCAGAACATAATACAAACACATGCACATAAGATGCACACAAATGATAAATACATAGACAGAATCAGCTAGCCACCACCTATTGAATAAAAAGAGAAAAAGCACAGGCCAATGCTGCAATGGGACTATTTATAACCATTCCCCTTGCCAGGTACATGGGCTATAGGAGAAACACACATGCAACCTAGCAGTTACCTCGAGGTAGCAGCTTTGGACGCTTTTGCATTCGGAGCTGGCCACTCAACCACTCAAGTGTGTTCAGTGTGTACTTGTACTTAGGGACACTTTTTATTGTCTATATCTCAAGAATTTAATGTGGCTCCTCAAAATTTTGAGAATGTTTCGATTCTGAGGCTTGCAAAGGTAAATATTTTTATTCCATTCTCGTTCAAGGTGAAAGCTCATACGAAAGCTTAGAGATATTGTCAGTGCCCCTCACTTTCCCTCATAACATAAGTAGTCTGCTATTGAGATTCTAGCAGCTTTTCAACAGCAAGAAAGGGAATCAGCTTCTCCTGTTTTCGGCGTTGGGTTAACGCAGGCAATTCAGGGAGGCATAAAGTTTTGCTAATACAATCGGTTTGGGAATACCAGATTGGATTGTACCTTGACGCTTTCCTTGCACTCTCTTATTTTGGCAAATAATCTAGTTTAACATGGCTCCAGTTAGCATGCTCTAACATTGGTCTAATATAGGTTAAGTACATGACTACCTTAACAGACTGGGATGCTGGCTTTCATTTCCAGGAAAGGAACCATAGTGCCCGCTCCAGTTGCTTATGTTCTTGGTTATCTGGTGTTTTCAGCCTCACTTTTAAGACAATGTGCTCAAGCAGGTAGAAGCACACATATGCTATTAGCGGATAGTTTCGATATCTTCTTACTTTACACTTGCCACTATGAATACAAAATTTTAGTGTTCGATTGTGTTATTAAACAAACAAACGTACTCCTAACAAGTTATTTTAATGTTAGCCGTGGGGCTACGCTACGTACTGCAGAATATTGCTTTAAGCTTCTTGATACAGATTCACAGCACACTAACAGCGCGAGAAACAGGACGAGAAAATAGACGACGCCCATGTCTGTCAGAATATGATACGTAGACAAGTGACTGCAGCTCCTAAAAAATGTGGTGTCAGCTTTTACGCCTTTCGAAATATTCAGAGAGCACTTGTATGAATAATTACAGCACACGCACCGAGACGGAAGAACCAGGCTGGCGCTAAGATTAACGTTCACAACACGAATTCCATTACAAGTTGAGTAATTACACACAGATCATTTGCGGCTTCCTTCAGGGGCAGACGTGAGCTTTTGGGTTGGTGCTTGCTGGTAAGTTTGGTGCAAGAATATTGCTAGGAGCAGGAACCGCTTATGCATAATCACGAACAATACACACACTTCCTTTTTTCAGAAGCTGACATTAAGCACGGGTAGCGCGAGGGTCTCTGCGTTGACATGACGACTTCGCTGCAGCCGAATTCCGAATACTGCATATGCGATGACAACAACTATAGGGGCTTGTTGATAGGTCCTCTTGTAATTTGTTGTACCACAGGAAGAACGACACGGGCATACAACACGCACGACTCACGAGACAGCACACAGCGCTGAACGACCACCTGCGCTAGAGTGTACTAGACAATGGTCGAGTGGGCCGAACGGCGCTTTGCCGCTGAGGCGCCGCGTGTGGAAAAATTTTGCGAGGGCGCTGCGAGCGAACTGGATTGGGGCGGAGACGCGCTCCGCCGATTGTACATCATCATCATCATCATCATCATCATCATCAGCCTATATTTATGTCCACTGCAGGACGAAGGCCTCTCCCTGCGATCTCCAATTACCCCTGTCTTGCGCTAGCGTATTCCAACTTGCGCCTGCGAATTTCCTAACCTCATCATCCCACCTGACTTTCTGCCGTCCTCGACTGCGCTTCCCTTCTCTTGGTATCCATTCTGTAACCCTAATGGTCCACCGGTTATCCATCCTACGTATTACATGGCCTGCCCAGCTCCATTTCTTCCGCTTAATGTCAACTAGAATATCGTCTACCCCCGTTTGTTCTCTGATCCACACCGCTCTCTTCCTGTCTCTTAACGTTACTCCTAAGATTTTTCGTTCCATTGCTCTTTGTGCGGTCCTTAACTTGTTCTCGAGCTTCTTTGTTAACCTCCAAGTTTCTGCCCCGTATGTTAGCACCGGTAGAATGCAATGATTGTACACTTTTCAACGACAGTGGTAAGCTCCCAGTCAGGATTTGGCAATGCCTGCCGTATGCACTCCAACCCAATTTTATTCTTCTGTAAATTTCTTTCTCATGATCAGGGTCCCCTGTGAGTAATTGACCTAGATAAACATATTCCTTTACAGATTCTAGAGGCTGACGGGCGATCCTGAATTCTTGTTCCCTTGCCAGGCTATTGAACATTATCTTTGTCTTCTGCATATTCATCTTCAACCCAATTCTTGCACTTTCTCGATGAAGGTCCTCAATCATTTGTTGTAATTCCTCTCCATTGTTGCTCAATAGGACAATGTCATCTGCAAACCGAAGGTTGCTGAGATATTCGCCATCGATCCTCACTCCTACTCCTTCCCAGTCTAAGAGCTTGAATACTTCTTCTAAGCATGCAGTGAATAGCATGGGGAGATTGTGTCTCCTTGATTGACCCCTTTCTTGATAGGTATCTTTCTACTTTTCTTGTGGAGAACCAAGGTAGCTGTGGAATCCTTGTAGATATTTGCCAAGATATTCACGTATGCCTCCTCCACTCCTTGATTACGCAATGCCTCTATGACTGCTGATATCTCTACTGAATCGAATGCCTTTTCATAATCTATGAAAGCCATATAGAGAGGTTGATTGTACTCCGCAGATTTCTCGATTACCTGATTGATGGCATGGATATGGTCCATCATAGAATACCCCTTCCTGAAGCCAACCTGTTCTCTCGGTTGACTGAAGTCAAGTGTTGTCCTGATTCTATTGGAAATTATCTTGGTGAATATTTTATACAATACTGAAATCAAGCTAATGGGTCTGTAATTCTTCAATTCTTTAACGTCTCCCTTCTTATGGATAAGTATAATGTTGGCGTTCTTCCAGCTCTCTGGTACACTTGAAGTGGTGAGGCATTGCGTATAAAGGGCCGCAAGCTTTTCAAGCATGATATCTCCTCCATCTTTGATTAAATCTACTGTTATTCCATCTTCTCCAGGCGCTTTTGCCCTGGTCATATCTTTCAAGGCCCTTCTAACTTCATCGCTAGTTATAGAAGGAGCTTCTGTATTCGGTTCATCACTATTTCGAATGGAAGAAGCTTGGCTGTTTTGGCTACTGTACAGGTCAGTATAGAATTCTTCTGCTGCTTTTACTATGTCATCGAAATTGCTGATGATATTACCATGCTTATCTTTCAGTGCATACATCTTGCCTTGTCCAATGCCTAGTTTTCTTCTTACTGATTTCATGCTGCGTCCATATTTTACGGCTTCCTCAATTTTTCCCACGTTATAATTTCGAATATCCCTTACTTTTTTCTTGTTGATCAGTTTTGACAAGACTCCGATTGTACATATTACGCTCTTAAAATAGTGCTTTATTTCAATTGCAAATTTATGTTTACCCCATCTTGCCAAACATATATATTTGAGGCATGGATTATACAACGCGACATCTTCAATTTTGCTGTCGTTGTCAAGCGCGACGTCTGGTAGCGAGCGCGTGCTCGCTACTCGCACACTAGCAAACGCCCAGTTTTTCTCGCAGAACGTCTGTGCAGTACATCTTTTATTGTGATAGCAATTATATGGACACTTCCACCGGATTTCTGCCGTCGCCGTCGCCGTGAGGTTCCGTATAGATAAAATCTTCGCCACGCGCCGTATGCCCGAGCGGAAGCGTGCGGGGACGCACGCTGTCACGGAGAGCGAACGCACTCAATCTTCCACGCGCAAGCAAGGAAGCGGGAAGCGAGCGCCGGAGAGAGCGGGGGGGGGCGCATTTCTACTCTGCCAACAACCGCGCTCGTCGCTCGCTCGCACCGTCTCTTATCTCCACGCGGCTCTGACCTTTATGCGCTCTGCATTCGCCGCTCAGTTTCCGTTGAAAGGATAGACCGCACGTACCTTCGCCCGCTGCGGCGTATATGTGCTTGCTGCCAGCGTTTTGACAGTCGTTGTCTGCAGTCATTCAGTGTGATCTATTCATGTTTGTTTGTGCGCGCTCACACCACAGTTAGTAATAGTCGGGCCACATTTTCCAACGCACGCTACACATGCAATGCTGCCCGGATCGGCAGTGCAGCATTACAGGTGTGTCCCTTCGCGCGCGCTGCCCACATGCAGCGCTTCTCATCAACACTACCGTTTCACACGCGCCTTCTCGTGGTCATCGAGTCTCTCTTCATGTCGGTCTACTTACGCCGCAGCACACCTGCTTACTTAATCAGCTCATGTTTACTACAATTCCTATTGCTACCAAAGCCGCTCACCTTACTTCGTATGGCATTGCTGTGTTGCTATCGCATTCATTGCTTCGCCCTTAGGGCGAAACTGTCCTAAGGGCGAAACTGTCCTACGACCCGCTGTCGCTACGAACCCCAATAAATCCCCTTTATAAGTGGTGGAGGTGCGGGGTAACGTTCCACTCTACCATCCTGGAACTTCGTTCGCGGACGCTACCCTCTGCCATGCCGGACGCCGACCAGCAGACTCTTCTATCGCCACCCGTCCCTTGCGCTGGCACCGTTCGCCAGCGGGAACCTCCCATCTTCAGCGGAACCGACGACAACGACGTTGAAGAGTGGCTGTCATCTTATGAACGGGTGAGCGTTCACAACAAATGGATTGACTCGGACAAGCTGGCTTACGTATCCATCTATCTTGCGGGCGTCGCCAGTCTCTGGTTCAGGAACCATGAGAGGGATATCCGAACGTGGTCGGCGTTCAAGACGTCGATTACCGAAGTACTTGACCGACCCGCCGTCAGGATACTCCGAGCCGAGCAGCGTTTGCGTACACGCGCACAGGACACGGGTGAGACGTTCACCAGCTATATAGAAGACGTCCTCGATTTGTGCAGGCGCGTGAACGCTGCCATGACGGAAGCAGAAAAGATTAAGCACATCATGAAGGGAATCGATGATGACGCGTTCCAGATGCTTCTGGCCAAGGACCCGCGCACTATTGGCGACGTTATCAGCTTGTGCCAGAGCTATGATGAATTGCGAAAGCAGCGAGCTCTAACAAGGCGACATCCCACACCTAATGCGGCGTCACTCTGCAGCCTGACCACCGGCCCCGAACAAGCCTCCCTGATAGCCCAAATCAAAGATTTCGTCCGCGAAGAAGTCGCACGACAGCTGTCTCTGGTGTCCATCACTCCGGAGTCTGCCAGCACTTTGCCGTCTCCTCTCCGTAATGTGATCCATGAAGAGGTCACGAAAGCGCTGCCAGCTGTTCACCAGCAGGATGCCGTGGCTACACCGTTAACTTATGCTGCGGTTGCTGCAATGGCCCCTCGCAGTGCGCCCGTACCACGTTTCCAGCAGCCTGTGCACCGCCCTCCTCCTCCCGCTCCCTGGGCCAGCACTGCCGTCGCTAACCCGTGGCGTACGCCGGACAATCGGCCTATATGCTTTGCATGCAGGTATCCCGGTCACGTCGCAAGGTTCTGCCGCCGCCGATCGCAGGCGTTCGATGACGATCGACGAGCGTCCTATGTGCCGCCCGATCCAAGTGCGCCTTACGGACCCTTCGATCCATCACCACCTCGCTCCTAGACTGATCGCCGCCCTCGCTTCGAACGCTTCCGGTCACCCTCCCCACGTCGCCAATCGCTTTCCCCTATGCGTCAGCGACCCGTCTCTAACGAAGAGGGAAACTAGACGACGCAGTTCCTGAGGCAAGAACTGCGCAAGTGTCGACATGCCGAAGTCCTCCTCCTTTACCTGCCAATTACCTGCCTCCTTTACCTGGATTGATGTGTTTGTCGAAGATGTCGCTACAGTCGCCCTCGTCGATACCGGTGCCGCTATTTCAGTTATGGATGCCAGGTTTTGCCGCTTGCTTGGTAAAGTGACGACGTCTCTGTCTGGATTGTCGCTTCGAACGGCAAGTGCTCAACCCATTCGCCCTACCGCTGCTTGTACAGCCCGTGTAACCATACAGGACGTTTTATACGCGATTGAGTTCATAGTTCTTTCATCGTGCTCCCACGCCGTTATTCTAGGATGGGATTTTCTCTCACGCCATAATGCCATCATAAATTGCACTCGGGCTGAGATTGAACTTTCCCACCTTGGTGACCTTGCCTCGGTCGATGCTCATCCTGCCGCTAAACTTCTCGTGCAAGAAGACACCTGTATTCCCCCGTGCTCTTCAGCATTCGTACCGGTCTCCTGTAGTGCTATATCCGACGGGACGGTCTTATTCATGCCCTCTCATCACTTTGTTACCCGAAAAGCGCTTCCTTTGCCCTTTGCAGCTCTTGACCTCGCGACCGGTGTCAGCACGATGCCCATTTACAATCATCTTTCGTCGCCGCTATCACTGCTCCGCCGCGAATGCCTTGGTTACGTCGAGTCGGTTGATTCAACCCGAATTGTCTCCGTCCTCGACGAAATGCCTTCTACTGCCGTTCATGAACTGAGTGCCCTCTCCGTAGCCGACTCAGCATGGACAGATGTGTTCAGCCCATTCATCGCCGACGATCTGACACATTTGCAGCGATCTCAACTTCTCGCACTCCTTCAGCACTTCCACCGTTCTTTCGACGTTGCGCAAACATCTCTTGGCCGTGCATCGACAGTCGAGCATCACATCGACACTGGCTCTCACTCACCGCTGCGACAAAGACCATATCGCGTGTCTGCTACGGAACATCGCGTCATTGCAGAACAGGTCGATGACATGCTTCGTCGGGGCGTCATTCAACCTTCACAGAGCCCATGGACCTCTCCCGTGGTACTCGTCACGAAGAAAGACGGTTCCATCCGCTTCTGTGTTGATTTTCGACGGTTGAACAAGATCACACTGAAGGACGTCTACCCATTACCACGCATCGATGATGCTCTGGACTGTTTGCAGGGAGCCGAGTTCTTTTCTTCGCTGGATTTGCGGTCAGGCTACTGGCAGGTTCCGATGGCAGAGGCCGATCGCCCGAAAACTGCCTTTGTTACACCAGACGGCTTGTATGAATTCACCGTCATGCCTTTCGGACTTTTCAACGCACCTGCTACGTTCGAAAGAATGATGGATACTGTTCTGCGTGGCCTCAAATGGAAAATCTGTCTTTGCTATCTTGACGACATTGTGGTGTTCGCCCCTGATTTCGCAACGCACCTGCTCCGCCTCCAGCACGTACTCACTTGCTTGACCAACGCCGGGTTGCAACTTAACCTGAAGAAATGTCGATTTGCTGTTCGTCAGCTCACAATTTTAGGCCATGTCGTGTCAAAGGAGGGCGTTCGCCCGGATCCCGAGAAGCTACGTGCTGTTACTGCATTCCCAAAACCTACCACTATCAAAGAGCTACGCAGTTTCATCGGCCTCTGCTCTTACTTTCGGCGATTCGTTCGAAACTTTGCGTCAATTATATCACCTCTCACGCAGCTCCTTGGTGGCTCTAGAGATCTCTCATCATGGTCTCCAGAGTGTGACGACGCCTTCACAACCTTGCGCCGTCTTCTCACGACGCCACCCATTCTTCGCCATTTTGACCCTCAAGCGCCAACCGAACTTCATACTGACGCAAGTGGTGTAGGCCTTGGTGCTGTGTTGGCACAACGTCAACCTGGCCACACAGAATACGTCGTCGCATACGCGAGTCGCACGTTAACCAAGGCGGAGGCCAATTACAGCGTAACAGAAAAGGAGTGTTTGGCCATTGTGTGGGCGCTTGGCAAGTTTCGCCCATATTTATACGGCCGATCTTTTGACGTAGTTACCGACCACCACGCACTATGTTGGCTGTCGACGCTAAAAGACCCATCGGGCCGCCTTGCCCGCTGGGCATTGCGAATTAAAGAATATGACATCCGCGTGGTTTACCGTTCCGGGCGAAAGCACTCCGACGCTGACGCGCTATCCCGATCACCGCTTCCCCCGAAGGCCAGTCACGACTCCTCCTGCGAGTGCACATTGTCATCTCTGGACTTTGACACTATCGCCTCTGCACAGCGTGATGATCCCTGGACTGCATCTCTGTTCGACCTTCTCTCGGATACGTCGAAAGTTCCAGCGTCACGAACGCTTCGGCGCCAAGTTCCTCATTTTGCGATTCGAGACCAGCTACTGTATCGCCGCAACTATACCCCAGAGGGTCGCACATGGTTACTCGTCATTCCGCGAACCTTGCGATCAGAGATTTGCTCCTCGTTCCACGTCGACCCTCAGTGTGGCCACGCGGGAGTCTTCAAGACCTACGAAAGACTTCGACACCGCTATTACTGGCGGGGAATGTACAATTTCGTTCGCAACTTCGTCCGCTCTTGTCATGAGTGCCAACGTCGCAAAGCGCCACCGCACAACTCCGCCGGTGAACTCCAGCCTTTACAATGCCCATCCCGACCCTTTGATCGCGTGGGCATAGATCTCTACGGGCCACTTCCGTTGACTCCTAACGGCAACAGGTGGATCATCGTTGCGGTAGACCACTTAACACGTTATGCGGAGACTGCTGCTCTACCAAATGCTACAGCGCAGGAGGTCGCCAATTTCATACTACGCCGTTTTCTCCTTCGTCATGGAGGTCCACGTGAACTTTTGAGCGACAGAGGCCGCACCTTCTTATCTGAAGTCATCGAACAACTGCTTGCTGCATGCGCTATTGTTCATCGTAAATGCACTGCCTATCACCCACAGACTAACGGTACCACGGAACGCTTCAACCGAACTCTTGGTGACATGCTCGCCATGTACGTCTCACCTGATCAATCTAATTGGGACCTAGTTCTTCCGTTTGTCACCTACGCCTACAACACCGCGACTCAGGCCACTACCGGATTCTCACCCTTTTACCTTCTTTACGGCCGTCATCCTTCGCGCACAATCGACACCATTCTGCCCTACCGGCCGGACCCATCCGAATGCCTGCCGATCTCGGAAGCAGCCAGACTCGCCGAAGAATGTCGCCAGCTGGCCCGTTAATTCACCTCAGACGACCAGAACCGTCAAAAAGCCGTTCACGACGCCCGGAACTCGACTCCCAATTTTCTCCCGGGCGCCCTCGTCTGGTTGTTAGTGCCACACCACACGCCTGGACTCGCTTCAAAACTCCTTCCGAAGTGCGACGGGCCATACCGCGTTCTCGAGAGAACCACACCCGTTAATTACCTGGTTGAGCCGCTCACGCCGCCGTCCGACATGCGACGTCGGACCCGTGAAGTCGTTCACGTTCTGCGCCTCAAGCCGTATCACCTTTCTATCGTCCTTCCGGACAACTAAATCGCCAGGATGGCTCCTTTATTTCCGCGGGGCCCTTGTAAGGAAGATGACGAACGTCGACGCAGTGTCAGGAGCATCGGCAGCATCAAGCGCGCAGCAGAAGCTCGAGCGAGAGGACTGGGCTCGGTGCATCCTACGACCCGCTGTCGCTACGAACCCCAATAAATCCCCTTTATATAATATATATATATATATATATATATATATATATATATATATATGCAAGTGTTATTGATATACTGTAAGACGCTGAATAGTCGTTTCCGTTCGAATGTAACGCATAACAGCACTATGCCGTCTCAAAGGTGAGTGACCAATGCAAGTGAAGACGGTTATTCCGAATGATTGTGTTGCCGGAGAGTTGTGGCTGTTGCGAAGAGGCGCAGTTCCTGGGAGAATTAACGCAGGGTTGTTAATAAGTCTTGCTCATAAGCTCATAAGTACTGCTAATAAGTGTAATAAGCTGTCATTCAATATTAACTCATTCAATAGCCTGTGGATCTGCTAACTTGATTCAGGCAAGGAAAACTTTTTTTTTACAGTCTCACCATGTTTGCAATCCATTAAAACTGGGTACCCAATGTTGTACCACACTTATCTTCTTGAACGAACGCAGCAGATCTACACATATCTCTACGTGTATTTGAGGTATGCCGTTTCTTTAATTGATTCATTGTTATCGTTATGATAGTGCACCGAATAACTGAAAGCAGCCGTTTATAATATACAAGCTGCTCAGTTCAGCGGTCATACATTTGGGAACGGCATTACATTTATGTATGAAATATTGGATAAGCGTAACACGTTTTTCTCGAAAATCAGACTAGAGAATAACTTATTTTGTTTACATTCCTAGAAAAAAGCCGAAGAACGCAGCCACCTGTCTTCTTTTTTTTTTTTCTTAGTTTAAACAAATTCTTGGGTTTTACGTGGCAAAACAACAATATGATTATGAGGCACCCGGTTTAGATTTCCCCAGCTGGGGTTCTTTAACGTGCACCTAAATATAAGTACACGAGTCTTTTCTATATGTTTCCATCGAATTCCACAACGGATTGAACCCGCGAGCTCCAGTTTAGAAGCGCAACGCCGTATCCACTATACCGGGTGTTCAAAATTAAGCTATAGGGAATTTTTTAAAAAATCGCCTGTGGCAGCTAGCACAATTCTTATTGATTAGCTGGGTTAACCATTCGAAGAGGCGGACATTAGTAGCACGAGAAATCGAAACACATATTCAACTTATTAACAAAAATTGATTACTGAGCTTCTTAATTAATTACTTTACGACACATATTGCAATTTACGAATTGTAGCCGGTGAGGTTGCAAAACGCATCCACTTGAAATGAATATCCAGAATGACACCGACCGCGATAAATGACCCCGTACCATTACTCCGCGTTCTGTTCGCGAGGAAGGCGGAAACTTGAATAGAATGTTGTGCTACAGTTTTCTTGTTTTTTCAATAGCAATGCTTCCCGTAAATCTGAGTACCCGCCACGGGGGCTCAGTTAAAGGCGTTGCGCTGCTGAGCACGAGGTAGCGGAATCGAATCCCGGCCGCGGCGGCCGCATTTCGATGGCGTGTCACTACGGCGTGCCTTCTACCTGCGCATAGAGTGTACTAGAATATGGTCGAGTGGGACGAGCGGCTGGGGCGGCGCATGCTTTGCAGTGAGGCGCCCGACGTGGAAAAATACTGTGGCGGCGCTGCGATCGAACTGGATTGGGCCGCATCAAGGTTGCGCCGTTGGAAACTGCTGGCGGTACAGCTCGGCAGGGTCATTCGTGCTACTTCGCGCGCTGGTATTTGCGTTCATATCGCTCAAATGGTGTTCATAATTGCATATGACATGTATTTATGCCTTAAGAATAAATTCTTTCTTTCTCTTTTATTATTTCATTTTATTTTTTTATGCAGCTCGGTAATTGCACGTGCATTGCGGCCGCAGTGTCGGCTTTCATTCTACTATGTTATTGTACGGTTCCCTTTGGAGAACAAATATTTTTCGCGTTCTTCAAGCAGCATGTATCTCTCGTACGTATTGTTGCGCATATAGTTTTCCATCAGCAGGTCTTGAGAAAAGCAGACGAGGTAACATATGCAACGTTCCTGTTTGCCGCTTATTTCAAACAAGTAAAGCATATCTGCCCCATCCGGCGCCTGTACTCAGATTTACGGGAAGCATTGTTATAGATAAAAAGAAAGAGTAAACTGCAGCGCAACATTTCATTCAAGTTTCCGCCTTCCTCGCGTAACAGAATGCGGAGTAATTGGTAAGGGGTCATTTATTGCAGTCGGACCGCGATCGAGCGCCGAAAATGGTTTTAGTTAGTCATTCTATATGCTAATATTTGGCCGTAAGCCGTACGTGAATTTATTTTCCAGTCGATACTTCAAAAAAGAAAAAAAAAAGAAGAAGAGAAAGAAAGCCTGCGCGGTAGCCTAATTAGTGGCTATAAAGTGGATACGGCGTTGCGCTGCTAAACTGGAGCTGGCGGGTTCAAACCAGGTCACGGAATTCGATGGGAACGAAATGCAAAAAGACTCGTGCACTTCTATTTAGGTGCACGTTAAAGAACCCAGGTGGTGAAAACTAAACCAGGTGCATTATAATGACATCGTAGTTTTGCCACGTAAAACCAAAGAATTTCTTTAATTTAAAAAAAAGAGAAAAAAGTAACTGGCTGCGCTCTTCGGCTTTTTTCTAGGGGTAAAATAAATAATTCTCCAGGCTGATTTAAGAGAAAAACGCTTATCGCGCGTATCCTATATTTCATACATAAATGTAATGCCGTTCCCAAATGTATGACGTACCGCTCAAGTCAGCAGCTTGTACATTATAAACGGCTGCTTTCAGTTATTCGGTGCACTATCATAACGATCATAATGAAACAATTAAAGGAACGGCATGCCTCACATACACGTAGAGATGTGCAGATCTGTTGCGTTCGTTGAAGAAGTGTGGTACAACATTAGGCACCCAGTTTTAATGGATTGCAAACATGAGACTGTCAAAAAAAGTTTTCCTTGTCTGAATCAAGTGAGCAGATTTACAGGCTGCCCCAAAACGGGGCGTTTATAATGAATGACAGCTAGAAACTTGTTAAGCAGGACTTATTAACACCCATGCGTTAATTCTCTCAGAAACTGCGCCTCTGCGTAACAACCACGACTCTCCGGCAGCACTATCATCCGGAATAACAGTCCTCACTTCCATCGGTCCCTCACCTTTAAAACTTCAACAGTGCTGTTATGCGTTACATTCGAACGGAAACGACTATTCGGCGTCGTACAGTATATCAACAACACTTGCGCGCGCGCGCGCGCGCGCGCGCACGCACACACACACACACACACACACACACACACACACACACACACACACACACACACACACATATATATATATATATATATATAGATATATATATAGATATATATATACGATGTTTTTGCCTGCTATGGCTATTATTTCTGCGAATGAGAATTTTATGTGCAGTATTCCCTAATAATAAGTGTGTTACAGCAAACACGTGCGCTTATTCCGGTCGGGAGTTCTCGCTTTTTCAATTCGTGCATTTAGACTATTTGTTATTTTTTCCTTACATATCTATCGTGAACATATATGTCTATGCACCCTTCGATTTAATTATCTAGAAATACATTGGTCATTCTTCGCGCCACGCAGTTATTAAACCTAGTTTATTTCACTATAATGCTGTTTTCTTCGATGATTTTCCCTGATGAACATCCACCAACAAGAAGCGTGCATAAAATGACACGATATCAATAATAAAATTACGTAGCTTCATGTTGCAGAGATACCAGTTACTTTTAGAAGACAGTGGTAAAAACAGCAGTTCACCTGGCTAAAACTACATTTGGTACCGGCCGTCAAGAGTCATGGGCTCACCAAAGCAACTAAACATAAAAAAATGTACTGCACAGACGTTCTGCGAGAAAAACTGGGCGTCCGCCAGCGTCCACGTAGCGAACGCGCGCTCGCTAGCAGACGACGCGCTTGACAACGACAGCAAAATTGAAGACGTCGCGCTGTGTAATCCATGCCTCAAATATATATGTTTGGCAAAATGGTGTAAGCATAAATTTGCAGTTGAAATAAAGCAAAATTTTAAGAGCTACTATGCGCAATCGGCCTCGGCGCACGCAGCGAAAGTACGTTGAATATGCCGCGGAGCGCGTTTCCGCCCCAATTTAGTTCGCTCGCAGCGCCCTCGCATAATTTTTCCACACGTGGCGCCTCAGCGGGAGAGCGCCGTTCGGCCCACTCGAACATTGTCTAGTACTATAGTGTTCTAGAATAGGGGTAGTGGGCTCAGATGACGGCTCCGCTTGAAGCCCTTGATGTCGCCTCCGAGAGATGGCGCTACAAATATTTGCACCTGAAACGTTTTGCAGTCTTGCGCCTACGCTATGCGGGTTATTGCACTGCATAGCGTAAATAAGTTCTTGCTATCTGTATTACCGGAAAGGCGTCAATTCTCATTTTGTGCTATATATATATATATATATATATATATATATATAAAACTGTACCATTGTGACTGCGACGGCTCGGGAGGCGTTATCGATTACCTCGCGAGATGGCATGAATTTGGGCGCTGGTTCGCCACCAAAGTGAGCAGCTTGCGGTAGTTTGTAGCAGTTACTGTGGCGATAATGCGAGTGCGATTCTTCGTTTTATATATATATATATATATATATATATATATATATATAGTGCTAGTTATCACCGTGTAATCGTAATCGTCCACTGCGGTCCACTAAGGCCAGCGTCGAGCTCGCGCCGCTCTCATTAGCAGTGGACCATTGCCCAAGCTGACCGCATTTGGTGAAGTTGCGGACAGTTTTCTTGCATCATAAATGCATATAAACGACGTGTGGGTACACATCGCCAGAAAGAAAAACACGGCGCATGAAAAATTATTTTCCTTAAAATATTAAACAAGCTCATTTCTAATTGTATACAATAATTCGAGCAATGATTTCAGCGAGCAGGCGGCATTGCTCTTTGAGCGCATAAAATTGCTTTTATTTTCGAATGCACTTTCAAGTTCGCACATTTTATTAGGAACAGCATCGAATCAAAAAAATGTCACAGTTTCGCCCTAATGGCGAAGCAGTGAATGCGATAGCAACACAGCAATGTCATACGAAGTAAGGTGAGCGGCTTTGGTAGCAATATGAATTGTAGTAAACATGAGCTGATTAAGTAAGCAGGTGTGCTGCGGCGTAAGTAGAGCGACATGAAGAGGGGCTCGATGACAACGAGAAGGCGCGTGTGAAACGGTGGTGTTGATGAGAAGCGCTTCCCGTGGGCAGCGCGTGCGAAGGGTCACACCTGTAGCGCTGCACTGCCGACCCGGGCAGCATTGCATGTGTAGCGTGCGTTGGAAAATGTGGCCCGACTATTACTAACTGAATGAACGAGCGTGGTGTGAGCGCGCACAAACAAACATGAACAGATCACACTGAATGACTGGAGACAAGGACTGTCAAAACGGTGACAGCAAGCGCGCAAAATCAGCCCAACCGAAGAATACTCAAAGAACTGCACAGATTCCAAAAAATATTACAAACCTCCCTGTTAGTGCATGCAGGAAATATTTCTTTTTAGAACAAAACCAATGTTTACAAAATAAAACTAATCATTTTTTCCTCACAGAGCACACACTAGATACAAAGCACTTTAAGAGCATGCCTAAGAATATGCAGTGCGGCGAAATGAAAAAAAAAAAAAAAAACTCCTTGCCGTTAACGACGTGAACGAAGTCCCTGATTATGTAACGCGGCTAAAAGTGCAATTCGCACACGGCAGATGTTTGGTCAAGCTTCTATGCTTCTCAGTGTAAGTTCCTTTCCCACTGTTGTCTCCTTTCTTCCTCTTGTGGGACGCTGAAAAGAGACGCCTTCGGCGAGCGTGTCCGGCACACTGGTGCAAAACAGTAATTGCGCCGGCGACTAGGCATAGTTTCTTAGCGCACCGTAGAACGAGCACAAAGGAAGTCCGAGGACGTTGCAGAGACAAGTCGACGAACGTTGCACTTTACAAAAACAATCAAAATCAAGTCGAGTCGCGTCCTCGTGTGCAGACTGCAGCAAGCGAATGGCAGTGACGGGAGCGCACGCGCTGGCACGGGTCTTCAGGTGAAACTAGCTCCAGCGCCCCTAGCGGCCTCCGGCTCCGGCGACATGTGCGGTTGGAAGCGTGCGCCGCATAGGGCAGAGAGCACACTACCCAATATTCTAGTACACTGTACTAGTACACTCTACTGCGCACAGCTGTTTACGTCCGCCATTTCTCCTCGTATTGAACTTTATAAACCGCTGTTGCGCACTCCAAAACAAATTAAACCTTGAAGCGTTTTTAAATTACAAAACTCACGTATTATTTGGTCCTAGTAAAGATAGGTCAATTATATTATAACGTGCACGTCTTTTTCATTACATTAAATGAATTATGCGGCGTGTGCGACGAAACCTGGCAGCAAGCAACCCTGGGCGTCGCACCAGTCGTACGGTGCAGTCGCATTGCGACGCGTGCGATCGCACCTTTTTTTTCGCTCCAGTCGCAGCATGTGACTCCAGTTTCCAACATGGACGTCTCTCCTGCGGAAGCGTTTCTGGAGAGCCTAAAACAAATCCAACAGAGCAAATGTTGCAACAATTACTTCAACAGCTGCAGGGAGTACAAAACTTCCAACAACAGATGTTTAATGAATTTCAAAATCTTAAAACTTACGTGGACGAATCCATCAACAATCTACGGTAAATGAAAAGGAAGAGAGCTGGGGATAACCCCGGGACTCCACAACCGCGAAAAACGAAAAATGTAGTAGTCTCCGACTCCTCCAATAATGAATTATCGACCCCACATGGCCAATAGATCACGAGTATTGGAGGAAAACATCGAAATTTGGCGCTGGAACTGCCGCACCTACCAAAAGAGGGCAGCAGCCCTACAACAATTCATTAATACATCGTTAACCCGACCAGATATAATCTGCCTCCAAGAGGTAGGAAATAAGCCGGTACGGCTACGGGATTACTTTACATATCAGGTCCCCAAGCATTCGAAAGTAGCGACGCTGGTGATAAAGAACACCACAGCTAGTATACATGAGCCCCTTGAAGGCTCAACTCATCACCAAATTATTGAAATTCACACGAAAAAGAGGGGGAAACCTAAATTTTTCATTGTTAATATATACAGCCCCCCCCCCCAAAAAAAAAGGCACAGATTTTGAGAACATCATTGAATTAATAATTGGCAAAATGAATCACAAAGATAAATTAATTGTGGCCGGTGATTTCATTGAACCTCACTCGCACTGAAGATACGTAAGGGATTAGTCAAAGGGCACCAGGCTGGTGCAGGTCGCGGACAAGTTCGACCTAGAACTACAAACGCTGCTGCTAGCACCCACCAGACTGGGGAACAGTGTGAGTTTAGACACTTACCCCGATCTGACGTTTACCAAAAACGTAGAGGCAGCGTCTTGGAAGAACCTAGATGAAACACTAGGCAGTGACCATTATATTGTCAGTCTATCAACCTCGTCACCAAAAATCCGTAGACAGCTTGGAACAGCCAACATAACCGAGTGGGGAAAATTTAGAAATTATCTCTTTGCAGAAGGGCAGATAGAGGATGTAGGGGCGCGCCCTAAGCGCGCTCCCGATTGCAGCGCCAACACAGCGTTGCGCACGCAAGACGCGCGAAATAAACACAGATTGCATCTCACCGTATCTCTGCGTTCGTTGTGTGCTGACTAGAGTGTACTAGACAATGGTCGAGTGGGCCGAACGGCGCTCTGCCGCTGAGGCGCCGCGTGTGGAAAAATAGTGCGAGGGCGCTGCGAGCGAACTGAATTGGGGCGGAGACGCGCTCCGCGGCATATTCAACGTACTTTCGCTGCGGGCGCCGAGGCCGATTGCGCATAGTACGTTTAGTATCAGCGAATGCCACGAGCGCATGCGTGAATGCCTGAGTGACATGACGTCACGCCACAGTTGATTACTTAAACGACTAACTCAATAAACCTGGGTTCATTCCTGTTTCGGCGTCTGTTACTTCGGTACGCTCTTAAAATAGCGCTTTATTTCAACTGCAAATGTATGTTTAAACCATTTTGCCAAACATATATATTTGAGGCATAGATTATACAACGCGACGTCTTCAATTTTGCTGTCGTTGTCAAGCGCGTCGTCTGCTAGCGATCGCGCGTTGGCTACGCGGACGCTGGCGGCCGCCCAGTTTTTCTATCAGAACCTCTGTGCAGTACATTTTTTAATGGTTTAGTTGCTTCGGTGCGCCCATGATTCTTGACGGCCGGTGCCAAATATAGTTTTAGCCAGGTGAACTGCTGTTCTTACCACTGTCCTCTAAAAGTAACTGGTATCTCCGCACCATGACGGCTACGTAAGAAAATTCTTCTTGTTGGTGGATATTGATCAGGGCCAATGATCGAAGAAAACAATATTAGAGTGAAATAAACCAGATTTATTAACTGCGTGGCGCGAAGAATGACCAATGTATTTCTAGATAATTAAATCAAAGGGTACATAGACATATATACTTACGATATATATAGCTAAGTGAAAAATTAACAAATATTCTGAATGCAATAATTGAAATAAAAAAGTGAGAACTCGCGACCGGAATAAGCGCACGTGTTTGCAGTAACAAACACTTATTAGTGAATACTAGAAATAAAACTCTCATTCGCAGCAATAATATTCATAGCAGGCAAAACCATCTGATATATATATATATATATATATATATATATATATGTGTGTGTGTGTGTGTGTGTGTGTGTGTGTGTGTGTGTGTCCTGCTTAACAAGTTCCTAGCTCTCATTCAATATACACGCCCCGTTTTGGGGCAGCCTGTAAATCTGCTAACTTGATTGAGACAAGGAAAACTTTGACAGTCTCACCATCTTTGCGACCCATTAAAACTGGGTGCCCCATGTGGTACGTACACTTATCTTTTTCAACGAACGCAACAGATCTGCTCATATCTCTGCGTGTATGTGAGACATGCCGTTCTTTTAATTGTTTCATTAGGGTAGTTATGATAGTGCACCGGATAACTGAACGCAGCCGTTTATAATATACAAGCTGCAGAGTTGAGCGGTCATACATTTGGGAACGGCATTATACATTTATGTATGCATGCATGCATAAATGTATAAATGTAAAAACGCTCAACTCTGCAGCTTGTATATTATAAACATGAAATATAGGATAAGCGTAACATGTTTTTCTCGGAAATCAGACTCGAGAATAATTTATGTTGTTTACACCCCCAGAAATAAGACGAAGAACGCAGCCACCTGCTTTTTTCTTTTTTTAATATAAGCAAATTCTTCGGTTTTACGTGACAAAACCACGATATGATTATGAGGCGCCCGGCTTAGTTTTTGCCACCTGGGGTTCTTTAAAGCGCACCTAAATAGAAGTACACGAGTCTTTTTCCATTTCGTTCCCACCTGGATTTAACCCGCGAGCTCCAGTTTAGCAGCGCAAAGCCGTATCCACGATATAGGCACTAAAAAGCCTACCGCGCAGGCTTTCTTTCTTTTTTTTTGAAGTATCGACTGGAAAAAAAAAATTCCACGTACGGCTTACGTTCAAAGATTAGCATATAGAATGGCTAACTATAAAACCGTTTTCGGCGCTCGAGGTGCGACTGCAATAAGTAACCCCGTACCAATTACTCCGCATTCTGTTAAGCAAGAAAGGCGGAAACTTGACTGTTGCACTGCAGTTTACTCATTTTTTTAAAAATCTATATCAATGCTTCCCGTAAATGTACAAGGCGCCGGATGGGGCAGATATGCTTTACTTCTTTGAAGCGGCAAGCAGGAAGGTTCCATATGTTGCTTCGTCTGCGTTTCGCAAGACCTACTGATAGAAAACTATATGCGTAACAATACACACGAGAGATACATGCTGCTTGAAGAACGAGAAAAGTAATTTTTTCTCCAAAGGGAACCGTACAATAACATAGTAGAATGAAAGCCGACACTGCGGCCGCAATGCACGCGCAATCATTGAGCGGCATTAGAAAATAATAAAAAATAAATAAATAAAAGAAAGAAAAGGAATTTATTCTTAAGGCATAACTACATGTCACATGCAATTATGAACCCCATTTGATCGGTCTGAACGCAAATACCAGTGCGCGAAGTTGTACGAATGACCCTGCCGAGCAGTATCGCCAGCAGTTTCCAGCGGCGCGACCTTGATGCGGCCCAATCCACTTCGACCGCAGCGCCGCCCCAGTATTTTTCCACGTCGGGCGCCTCACTGCAAAGCATGCGCCGCCCCAGCCGCTCGTCACACTCGACCATATTCTAGTACATTCTAGTGCTGACGTGCGTCCCGCCGCTCGTATACAGGCGGTGTTCTATAGGCGTCGTATATCGCGACCACTATTGACCCTTTTCGCGGAGCAGTTTGTTTTAGAGAAACGAGATGGCGCTCACGGTGGCGCGCCATACCTCTCCTCAGCGACCGCGCACGAATACGAAACCATTACTGCTTCTACCTTGCTTATGTGCGATCAGCTGTCGGAAATGCAACTGAGTTTTCGCTAACACACTGTGTTCCAATCATGCTAGATTGAATCATGTTGATTGAAGACGTGTGCAGTAGTTGGCTGCAAAAATAGTGACTGGCATGTTAAGGAATAGAATGAATTTGTGTGGCCAAGTTCGCGGAACGCTGCTGCAACTGTCCGAACGTGTTACCGGTACTTCGAGATGTACGGCTTTCCTCGAGGATACAGAAATTGGCTAATCCGCCAGCCTTATATCGCTAACCTTCAAAGGGCTTCATCTCCTGAACGTCGGCAAGAGTGAGTACCACTCGTTATACAATGACAAAGGGAGTAGCGCGCCGCTTCTGTCATATAGTAAGTTTCGCACACGTTATCTATACACATCTGTCCCAAATGGCAGGAAAACTTACGCCCACTCTATCGCCGACGTATCAAAATAAGTGAATGGGCGAACACTTGAATATATGCCCACTGTATACGCACAATAAATTACGGACTACACCTATGGTGCACGAATGGTCGAAGCTGAATATTTCGTGACGGTCCACAAGAGTAAGCGAGTTACTAGCCGTAATATATATGTGCTACAAGGTATTACAATGTACAAAACAGCTACGTTGCAAGCCTTGTGCGCTGCAAGAACAAATTTATCAACTGAGCACACCCGCGAGTGATTAGGCAGAAAATAATCAGATAGCGGCCGCACCGAGGAACTTCACTGAGTCAGAAACGTACAAGCCACCGCATCAAAATATTTGCCAAATAAAGAACAAAGAGTAAAACACACTAATCCTGACTGAATTCATAATCGGAAAGCTTGGATAGCTTGGAATACACATTTAGCCCCGCTTTTAGAACAAGCACCATATACGCTGCTTGCGCCGTGTGGACATAGCTTAATCAGCTCCGAAAGCGCTTTTGCATGTTCTATGAAGCTGTGATCAAAGCTTCATGTCGTCCACCTAGTCACCGTCTACGATTTCTCCGAAAACAGAGGTTTTCTAAGCCGCGCCGGCGTCATACACTTCCATTGCAAACAAGGAGGCAACGGAGGCAGTTGAGGCAAGCAATGGACGCGTCACCATGTGATCAAACATGGCAGCGCCCACGGGATCTCCGCAAAAAGGGTCAATAGCTTGGCGACACGGACGTACGTATGTGATGGCTACGAACACGAGTCTCACGTCGGCGGACGACGGTACTCAACAGCAACCGCAGTCAACGATGAGCAACGAGAACCATTCCCTCGCCATCGACATGGAAGCAGTCTCAAACGTCCAGGTGCGTCTCCCGCCATTTTGGCCGAAGAACCCGGACGTACGCACGTGATTCGGCCACGGCGCCCACCGGCCACGGCGCTCACCAGGCCGCGGCGCTCACCAGGCCGCGGCGCTCACCAGGCCACGGCGCTCACCAGGCCACGGCGCTCACCAGGCCACGGCGCTCACCAGGCCACGGCGCTCACCAGGCCACGGCGCTCACCAGGCCACGGCACTCACCAGGCCACGGCGCCCACCGGCCACGGCGCCCACCGGCCACGGTCCAGCACGCCGGCCACGGTCCCACACGCCGGCCACGGTCCAACACGCCGGCCACGGTCCAACACGCCGGCCACGGTCCAACACGCCGGCCACGGTCCAACACGCCGGCCACGGTCCAACACGCCGGCCACGGTACGAGTACGCCTGCCACGGTACGAGTACGCCTGCCACGGTACGAGCACGCCTGCCACGGTACGAGCACTGCCTGCCACGGTACGAGCACGCCTGCCACGGTACGAGCACGCCTGCCACGGTACGAGCACGCCTGCCACGGTACGAGCACGCCTGCCACGGTACGAACACGCCGACCACGGTACGCCGACCACGGTACGCCGACCACGGTACGAGCACGCCGGCCACGGTACGAGCACTCCGGCCACGGTACGAGCACTCCGGCCACGGTACGAGCACTCCGGCCACGGTACGAGCACTCCGGCCACGGTACGAGCACGCTGGCTGAGGTACGAGTACGCCGGCCACGGTAAGACACCGGCCACGGTATGACACCGTGATTCGTATCGTTCAGACTCCCGACTTTAACCGGGCCGCTTCAATAGCCGGGGGCCCATGTAGCAGCACGAGCAGCGCGAGCAACGCGCGGAACTGCTGTCGACGCCGTCGGCGTTTTGCCCGGGTTCACAGCGAACGCGCGCGGCGTCCGTGACTATTGCCGGTGCCCATGGCAGCGGCTCGGAGGTTTTCATCCAGATGAGAATCACTCGCAACGCCCGAACTTCATGGGTTGACGAACTTCCCCTCGTGATGCTCGGAATTCGCTCGGCAATTAAAGAAGACCTCGGATGCACTGCAGCTGAAATGGTGTACGGCACCTCCCTTCGCCTCCCCGGTGAATTTTTCGCCCCGGCTCCTGCCCCCGACCTGTCTTCCATGGGGTGCGGGGGGAGGGGGGGGGGAGCGTTTTAGGGGCGCGCCCAGGCGCGCTCCCGATTGCAGCGCCAACACAGCGTTGCGCAAGACGCGCGAAATAAACACAGATTGCATCTCTGCGTTCGTTGTGTGCTGACATGCGACCCGCCGCTCGTTACAGGCGGCGTTTTATAGACGTCGTATATCGCGACCACTATAGAAGATATCAACCAGTGGTCCGAAGACGTGCGAACAGCACACTCGACTAACTCCAAGAGCATCACTCTGGCGGTGGAACACCCCGCTGTAGACCCACATTTATTACACTTACGGGACTGTCGAAGAGGCCTCACAAAACGCTGGAAGCGTCAGAGACTTAGCAGAAAACTCAGAGCAAGAATAGAGGTAATTGCACAACAAGCAAATGATTACGCGCAGAAACTAGAAACAGAAAATTGGCGGCAGCTCAGTGATGCCCTAAGGGTAAACCTCGCCACAAAGAAAACTTGAAACATACTTAGAAGTATGTTAGACCCAGCAGCAACAAAATCCGAATCGTCACACGCCTTTGAAACCATAGTGGGTGAATTCCAGGGCACAGAAGGCGAACTCATAACAAAACTCAAAGAAAGATAGATGGGGGAACCAATTATTCAGTCATACTCGAAAGCATACGATGGACCCCCGAACGAAATTTTGGACGCCCCCATAACGGAAGCAGAGCTTTTCTCAGCAACCCAGGTAGCTAAGAAAAATACAGCGCCTGGGAAGGATCGGTTAACTAATGCAATGCCAGGGAACATAAATCATGAACAAATTAAGAAACTAACTGACTACTTCAACAGAGATGTATGGCCAACCGGGAAAATTCCAGAACAGTGGAAAGAGGCAGAAATCATTTTGATACCTAAACCCGACAAGGCTCATAACATACAAAACCTCAGGCCGATCTCACTCACGTCATGCCTGGTAAAACTTTTTGAGCGAGTGATCCACACAAGACTTAGAAACTATATAGAAGACAATAACCTCTTGTCAAACTACATGTATGGCTTCAGGCCACACTTATCGACACAAGATGCATTCCTAAGACTGAACGAAGAGGTACTGAGCCACATTCCAACAGGCAGTGAACATTTACTAGCGGCCCTAGACCTCAAAAGCGCATTCGATACCATCGCGCACGAACTGATATTGAAATAACTTGAGAAAACCAGCTGCGGTGAAAAAAAAACTTACAGTTATATCAACTCTTTCTTGGGGAATAAAACTGCCACTATCGGCATAGGAGAAACCCGATCCGGCTCTTTCAATATGCCAAATAGGGGCACACCACAAGGTGCCATCCTCTCAACCCTACTGTTCAACTTGGGGATGAATAACCTAGCCCATAGGCTGGAAAAGTATCCAAATCTGCATTTTGCTCTATATGCAGATGACATTACTCTTTGGGCGACAAAAGGCTCGATCGGAACAAAAGAACCAGTTCTTCAAGATGCCATAAACATAGTGCACGATTTCGCCACTAAGAACGGAATGAAATGTGCACCTGAAAAATCTGAATGCATTACGGTACACGGAAAATATTACAACAAATCTGAAAAGGCTGAACTGAAGCTTGGAGATTCGACACTTAAGGAATCCCAAAAAGTGAGGATTTTAGGGCTGTGGATACAACCCAATATTAGAGCAGACCATACCCTAAAAACTCTAAATAATTCAGTAAAACAAACCACGAGAATGATAGGAAGAATTACGCGGAACGGGAGAGGACTAAGCGAATCAGACGCATTAAGACTAGTTCAAGCTTTTGCAATAAGCAGAATTACCTACAGCCTTCCGTATCACGAGCTTAACCGTAAAGAGACAGAGCAGGCAGACATCCCAATACACACGGCATATAAGGCCGCCCTGGTTCTATGACTGCATGGGGACCTCCACGGAGAGACTCGAGGCTCTTAGGGTGTACAACATCTTTGAATGCTAATGCTCACACAACGAAAACGCCTTAATATGTCACAGGCGGGCAGGAGGGTCCTAGAAGAGCTGGGATACCCGATCAACCCACACTACTGCAGCAGCGAACTAGTGGACTTATCGAGGGAGATGCGAGAAAAACTAACGATCTCCCCCATCCCCTAAAAAATGAACCCAAAATATCATGCAGGCAGGCGTAATGCCCGATCCAAACAATTAGAAAAACGATTCGGTAATAACCCCGACACAGTATACACGGACGCAGCACGGAACATTAAGGGACACGTTATCGTGCCTGCTTCGGGACCCTCCGGTATTCCAAGAACCATAACAACAGCTTCAGTCCGCACAGCCTGCATCAGCACAGCGGAGTCGGCTGCAGTGGCCCTGGCGATAAAGACACGGGAGGGAGAAGACAGGCCTGCCTACGTCCTCACGGACTCCCAGGCAGCCTGCCGACTCTTCCTCCACGGAAGGATCCCTAGGATCGCCCTTAACATCTTGCGCGATCGACTAAGACAAGAACATCACATTGTATGGTGTCCGGGGCATGTTGGTGTCACTGGTAACACAGGGGCAGACGCTCTTGCTCGCGAGACTTCAAACCGAGCAAGGAATGACACCCCAATCGGAAACAACAATCAAATACTAGCATGCGATGTTTTAGAACATCAGCGTCGTTCTCGCCAAGAACTAGCCGCGCCAAACCCGCAATTAACAGTGGAGGAGGTTCGCCTATACAGAAAAATCCAGACAAACACCTACCCACATCTGGGGCGATGGCTTGCCATCTGGCCAACTAGATATGCTAGTCAATGCCCCTGGTGTGGGGGGAGGCCATCCTTGCCCCATGTGACATGGGAGTGCCAATCACGACCCCAAAATTCAAATTCACCCCGTTTAGCACAAAATTCCTTTAGGGAGCCTTGGGCAGCCATCCTCGCCCGGACTGACCTGGAGACTCACTTTAGCCTCCTCGACCAGGCACGGTGCGTGGCGGTGGCCACTGGAGTCCTGGATTAAGGACCCACCCTCCGGCCCCCTTAACCCCATTTTTCATAAATAAAGTTATTTCTCTCTCTCTCTCTCTCTCTCTCTCTGGATGAGCACGATTATGCATCTGCTGTTCCTGCGTCATCGAGCTCGCCTTCATCCACTGCGCCGTCATCAGGTGTGCCTCAGGCGTGCCAGGCTACTCTGATGACCCCGAGGCAGTTGTTCAAGAGAAACAGCAGTGGGAATGCCCGTTGCAGTGGCGCCCAGCAAACCTTGCTGAATGTGTACCGTCGAGTGCAAAATTTTAGAGACCACGGGAGCGGCGACTAAACTAGACTAAAGTCCCTATATAAGAAAAGTACCGCCATCTACTTTTTCCTCCGCCCTCTCCTCTCCTAAAACGCTTCTTTTTTCTTTATTTTTTGCTTGCGAAAGCAAGTTGACGGGGGCGCACCTAGTAATTCCACGTTGAAGCTTTCAGGCCGGGCGCGCGCCGCCGCCGGCGACAGCGGCTGCGCAGAGGACTTTCAACACGGCTCTGAGGCGGAAAAAAAATATAAATAAGTGAAAGCGCGCGCTATCATCGTTCAATCGGAGATACAGGAGAGAGAAAAGCGGCGTTGATCAAAGGATGGCGGTACAGGCTCGCAGGTCCCTCGAACTTAGGCGCGCAGCCGTCAGAAAGCGCAGCGATGCAGTTTAGTCGCCGCTACCGAGGTCTCTAAAATTTTGCACTATACTGTACATATATGATGCTACGAAAAGAGCAACCGGATGTAGCGATCACGCAGATGTGCGAGAGGTTGAGCGAACTGACCGGTGTAAGCTTACGGAAAGATTTCGATGTGAGAAGCACTGCCAAAAACGACGGTGAGCTACGGACGCCTCCACGGAAGCGGCCTAGAAGGGAAGGCTGTAAGAGGCGCCTGCATACTTATGATAGCTTCACACTGACCGCACTAAGAAACTGCGTTCACGGCTTTTTCCGCCGCAACGAGATCCCAACAGTGCAAAGATTGCTGCGGAATTAGCATCCACTAACACAGAAGATCTGCCGACCCTTCAGCCGTCGACCATGCGCCGCCTCCTCCTGGACATAGGCTCCAAGAGCGAGAAACGTGGGAGGAACTCCTTGCTCATCGAGCGCGAAGATTACCACTCCAGGCGCGTGGAGGAAATCCCTTCGCAGTCATGGCAGAAGGCAGAGATCCACGACTCGGTAGCCTCGAAGGCGATCCCGTGCCATGCCGCCATGACCAAGAAGCAGCTGCTTGACACTGTGGCCACCGTCAAGACCAAATTTATCAAGTACTGGGTTGATGCGGCTGGCTGTGTTGTGCTCAGGCTCCCTCCATATCACTGTGAGTTTAACCTCATAGAACTCATTCGGGCACAGATTTAAAATGTAGTAGGAGCTATGAACACCACATTCAAGACCAAGGAAGTGCACAAAATTCTCCTTGCTGAAGTGCAGAAAGTCACACCAGAGAACTGGGCCAAGGCTGTGCAGCATGTGAAGGGCATCGTAACACACTTCTGGGAGATGCGTCGCTTTAGTGCCAAGATGGAGCCAATCATCATCAACCTGGGAAGTGAGAACAGCAAGTCTGAATCGGAGCTTTCAGGCATTGAGCCTTTGCCAGGGTAACGAACTGAATCATACCAGCTTAAAGCACCCTAGTCAAGGTTCGGCAGCCGTCTGAACGCCTCCTCAAGTATATTGCCCTTAACGAACAAATTGCAGTGCATCACATGCTGCACTGGGTGCTGCACCATGTGCAAGTACGCTTGATTTTAAATTCTGGTGCTTTATGTACCGAAGCAACATATGAGCTATGAGGAACACTAGTGGAGGGCTTGACTGTGCCCGCTGCCACGTCTCACCTCGACTACACGATGGCTGACGCACGCTCCCCAGGCACCCTCACTGCTGCTGCTTGGCTGTGCCCGCTGCCACGTCTCACCTCGACTACACGATGGCTACATCCATGCTCACCTGAGCCCCTGTGGTGCGATGTCTCAACAGACCTTCCCCGCCCTTTTGTTCTGGCTTCATTATGTCGCACCGTTTTCCGCTCTCGGCACGACATATATCACCCAGGTATTCGGGCTACTCAGCGCCTTCTCACCCAGCGCTATGGCCCCGGAATTAACAGTGATGTGCGTGCTTCGACGCGCATGTGTATACCCTGCCAGACGACAAAGGTCTCCCGTCATACCAAGATACCTTCCCATGCCGTCCTTCCACCCAGGCGTCGTTTCGACCATGTCCATCTCGACATTGTGGGCCCTCTACCCGTGTCTAAAGGTTACCGTTATATAACACTCACCATGCTCGACCGTTTCACACGCTGGCCAAAGGCTGTTCCCATTCATGACATCACTGCTCAGACCGTTTCCCGCGCTTTCATTTCTGCTCGACGCGTGATGACCGAACCCCTTGCAGTATACCGCAGCGATCACAAGGCTACTCTGCTCACTTTCACAAAAATTGAGTGGTGAATTTTTTCATGTTCAATAAATGTGCTTCACTGCCACCATTATCCATTGATGCATATCTCGTTAATCACAAGGGCGCACTCCAGTAAACATAATGTTGATGGCAAAGGGAATGGTTAGGTTAACAAAGGGACAAGCTTAGCTTTGCAACCATCTTCACGGAGTGGAAGGGCCAACAAATTTTTTATCCATCCAGGTCCCTTTCACGTAAAAGTATTTGAAGGGGTACATTACTTGTACTCAAGTCACTTGAAACTGAATTGTCCAAAACATGCTTTCACTCAGAACATTACAAAGTCTTCAGCAGGTCCTTCTGTTACCACAGCTCTGGCTTAGTAGTTTAAGCATCCGCCTCGCATGCAGGAGGTGTGGAGTTCTATCCCCACTGCCACCGGGTACCCATCGGTGATGCAACGGGTAGAAGCTTTCCCTTGGCCTGGTGCTCTGCTTCTCTGGGGTGAAATGCTTGGAAAATGGGTCTTTAACCCGTCCTTGTGTAAATTGTACAATTGTACAATTCAGCAGGACAGCCAAAAGCAGTGCGTGTGCGGCATCGGTCTCCAGCCAGTGTGTGAAACACTGAAGTCAGTACTTTAGTCTATCAATAGGTAGAAGTGGGTCAACGTCAAGAAATGTATTTTCTCGGCTCAAGCGTAGAGAAAATATCAGTGCAGTCGTCTTAGGACCAGTCTCTAATGTGTTCCATCCCCATTACAGTGGATTAAAGTATAGTGAGAAATGACATTTTTTTCACTTGTGTTTCCTCTTCTCTGAACAGTGGACAGTGACAGTGGGCAGCAAGTTGACTTCATTGAGTCAGGATTTCTCCTTTCATGGCAAGGCAAGAAAAGCTTTAACTTCGTCTGTTGTCTCGACATGAAGTTGCATTTTGCATGGATCAGTGCATCCACAATTGCCTCTCCGCAGTCTGATCGGCGATACTCAACCATAGTTCTCAGTCATGTTCTGTATCTCCTCATGAACCCTCCCAATGGGCTCCAACGATGAATTATCAATTAACACCTGACAGAGGGACAGAGATGTAAAGGCTTTTGTTTTAGTGTCAATGCTATGCATGCATGTACATCTGTTGAAGTTGAAATTTATTTGCAGCATCACGATGCGGGAATGCTCGGGCAAAAAGTGAAAATCAATTCACTTGAGAAGCACCCGAGCGCCCATATACAACGCATACAAAAAGGGCTACAGTATACCAATGTTGTACACGTTCCTCTAAAACAGGAACGAAAGCTCGTTCCTCGTTCCTTCCCAATATTGAACTGAGTTCACAAGTTACTTCAATGCAAAAGAAACGCGTTCCTGTTACACTTCGAACATTGGAATGTGTCGTTATAGTAATGCTACATTTTATGATGATTTATTTAATATATAGTGTCGGATTATCCTGAGGCAAAATAAAATGAGCAATCTAAAACTCTCATCGAACTACGTATGTTACACAAATTTGAACATCTACGGCCGCAGGTTATCTGGGAATAAAAAGAATCCAAAGAAGCGCTCCTATATAATTTTTTTCAGGGAGTAAAGATGTCTAACTGCAACTTTGGTGCTCATCTATTACAAGTGCAAAACATATGGCACTTTACACTTCGGTCTTCAAATGCGCAGTCAGGATATTGCGCTTCAGATGTGCAAATAGAAAGTTACTCGCATGCACGAATATAATTAAATTTCTTGCACAAGAAACCACATAAAAAACAATACATAGGCATTTAATGAATGCTAATTGCAGTATGAGCACGAAAAAGAAATGCGCAGAATACATATTCGCAACTTAGTTAAGTCCCGTGTTTGAACTCGGTAAGAGTTGCATCTCGATGTTGGTGCCTGACAGACGAACCCGTTTTTCAAGCGAAGCTTGTATTGCTTCACAAGTGTTGGCGGTGGTGGTGGTGTCACACTAAAACCCTATCGTAAACGTGTCGAAAACTCGCGTCTCGTTCACTTGGCATATACCAAAATTGGCAAGGAAAGGTACGAATGTAAAACTAACATGACTGATAGATCATGACGTCAATAACATTACATGCACGACTAACTATAATAAAATCACGTCTGGCGCATACCTGCATTGGATATGCGCGTATGAGCCAGGGACAAGAATGAAAGGAAGGTAGTAAAAGAAAGACTGAAATAAAGGAAGGAAGGAAGGGAGAACGAAAGAAAGAAATCACGTGTGGCTCATACCGGGGCTGCACACTTGACCTCTGCTCCCAGAATAGAGCAGGTGCAGGGAAAGCTGCGCTCGCGCCGGATTACGTGACGCATTCGACCAATCAGGGTCGTTTGGTGTGTCACGGGGAGGGAAAGGAATGGGGCTTGGCACGTGCTCCGACGGGCTTCTCAAGCCTCCGATCAGTTTGGGCGTCCGGATGACCGGGAAGGCCCGTGCGTGGTGCGTTCCGCCGAGGAACAGGCTGCGTTTGAACGACAGTGCCGCGAACTCACTCGGGAAAGGGCTCGTCGTCGACGTGCCATTTTAGCATGAGGGCTTCCGAAGCCCAGGCGAAACGTCAGCGAAGACGCGCGGACACCAAGTTTCGGGAGCGTGATATTGAGGCCAAATGTCAGCGAAGAGACGCCGACCGTGAGTTTAGGGCAAAAGAAGCAGAACGCCTGCGACAGCGTCGTCTTGCCACAAGCTTCGCATACCCCCATTTTTTGACAGGGTAAGGGCTGGTGATTTTTTCGTTAGCTCTTCGTTGGCGATGTTGAAGAGCCGTTCCTCCGAAGCGCTTGAGGGTAATGCCGTGTTCTACTTGAGGAAAAGTTGGTTCAATCCCTCGAAGTTCTTCATCTGCGACAGCGGATAGTCCACTGGTGCGAGCAAGTACCGCGACAGCTCATCCTGTGCCTCGGCTGGAAGGGTTCGGTGCCCGTGAGGACTGGAAGCTTTCCATCCGCCGCGAAGTCCCTCGAGTGGCACTGCGATCCTGACGTCATGGTTCCTTTGTGGGAGGCCGGCATTCCGGCATGGAGGAAAGAAACTACAGGAGGGAGAATCACGTGGCAATCTTGAAGCCTAGCAATAAAACGATACAACAGAGATCATACAACAGAGATCTCATGAAAAAAATGCCCCACAGTCACGTGACAGGCAAGCGCTATAGTTCTTTTCGCCTCACGCGTGGTCGCCCATCCGCCCTGCGTGACATGCTGTGTACGTGCGTGCGTCTCTTCAATGCCGTGGAACGTTTACGGAAGGAACGCCGTTTCCTCTTCCATTCCTTTATGAACGTAACGAGTTACCGTTACAGTTCCACTGACCCTTAATGGAAAGGTGGCGTTACTCCGTTCCTCCGAAAAGGAACTAGTTCCAGGAACGCCGTTTCGTACAACACTGCATTAGACACATAGGTGTATGTTGTCCTGTCTAATGCATGTTCTTTTTTCACACTGAACCCTCACTGAGTCTTGGGACTCTTCACTCAGGCCCAACACCACATGCTGTTTGAATGAAAAAACAAACACAAGGTCCGTTACTAGTCTTTGTCTCAAAGATGTCTTGCCACAACACTAAGTTAACACGATCAACAGTGAAAAGTTGACCCAGCAGCATTGCCTCGTGTACTGCTCTATAATGGTACTCTGCATAAATTACTTTTGTTACAGTATCTGATGAATTAAATATTGCCTGTTTATACCATCGAAGTTATCCAACCGACTTTGCATATGGCCACTCATAAGCATAATTCGCGCGGCTCGTCGAACCACAAATTATGGCGGAAAATCCCTGCAATGGCAGCCCAGCGCAACGTCACGCAACGTCAAATTGACGTTTACGAAACGGCCCTTCCTGTGACGCTCTTCACGGGATATTCCTTCAGCCAATTAACAAGCTGACATGCCGGCTAAAGGACCTTAATGCCGGCTATCTTGGAACGCCACCACATAATCGCGAAATTACAGATGCATTACACGCGTTTCTGTATGCTACCGTCCACTTTCTTTTTAAAGCGCTAAAGTCGCAATATAGGTGCCAAGGATCACAAAAAAGTATTACTCGATACAATTTGCAGCTCCACGTCACGTTTCGTCATTCTGAGGAACACCCAAAATTGCATTTTGCAAAACTTCCGTCTCCCGGCACAAATTTAAAAACACGTGACCTCTGGAGAGCCAATGAGACAGCCAAGATGGCGGATAATGGCCGCCGTGCAGCGGCCATGCGTGTCGAGCATAGCACTTCTAGTTTTTTTTTTCTAGTATGTCTCTGGAGCAGTGGCGTAGCCAGAAATTTTGTTCGGGGGGGGGGGGGGTGGCGGCACACGTTGCAGCGCGGCCTCCTTCTTATAGAATGCGTCGAGCGATCAAATACATGAATAATCACGGCATTGCTAATGCCATTGTATGTATATCAGATGCGGCAAACAAATTATTGAACGCTACGTACTGTCCAGTAAACTATGTATTTTTCGTACAAGAATATATTCGCATGTCCCAAAAATTCTTGCAGAAGTAACTGATATCAATGCTTCCGCGTTTTTTGCCTATTTATTAAGTAAACAAAATATCACACGAACTTTCGAACTATATCAGTTCGAAACAAGCAAAGCAGGGCATGCAGCTGATATGAAAAACGTAAAGGCCATGAAAAGAACAAGTTGAAGACAAATATTTTGATGAATCTTTGTCATTCAAGAACCTTGTTTATATTTTTGTACATATGCAACGGCCAGGGAAAAACTCAATGACGCTGTCCTTCGTTGCAATAGATTGCGCTGGAGCAGCTGTTACTGGTCGTGTATTGTAACTATACCGATATTATAGTCACAACAGTGAGTACATATAAAAAGCAGGAGTTCTGCAAAATATACATCACAAATGCGAAGATAGAATGGAATATACAAATGCGACGATACAATTTGATAAAGAGCAAAAGTGTCGCTGGAAACAAAGTTCACTGCTTGTACACACAAAACCTCGCAACAAGATATTTAAATATATGTATAAGTCGACCTCGAATAAATCTACGTATTACTTGCTTTCCCCAAATGTCACTGTGTATAATGCGTCAAACAAGACAAATAAACATGTTGCGCAGTCACAGATAGTAAACTTTACGCATAGAAAGGCAGGCGATCCACGCAAGAACAAAACTATTATCGCAGAAATCATAGCGGCGGTCGCGACAGCACCATATGGGTAGAATCAGAGGAATAATGCAGAAATCAGTACGGAAATGTGTAATTTAACTGCCTGCAGACCTGCAACAAATATTCTGCACCCAAAATTAAAGAAGGGTATTGCTTCCGTTCAAAAAAGAAGTAAAAGCAGGTAGCTTAAAAGGAAAGAAAAGGCCAAACGAAAACAGCAGATGATGCGGCAAGTTTAACTAGCCAATATCCGAGTGTGTTTGTTCGGAAACGCCGCGTGGGCAGGGCTATCAATGAGCAAGGTCGGACAAAATTGTTTATTGATGTCCTCGTTATTTTCGTATGATGCTAACGTAATTTTCGATCATAATGCTTTTAGCATAAATGGTGAAAATTTCTGCGTTTTTAAAAGCTAATGAAGAGTCATGCGTTTTCATAATTCTGAATTTATGGACCTGAAGGAACAGAGACTTTTACTTGCATTGATTTTGCTGCTTCGTTATTTAAAGGACAAACTTCACTCGGCGGGGAAGTTTAGCGAAGCAGTCAATGCCTTCGGATACGTTGATACGGACGTCTCTGTGGGCGTATAGAAGCGTCAGCCTAACCATGCGTTCCTCAGACATTGTAGAGTGCAAGTAGTTTTTAGTAATCTCATGTTAAAAAATATTCTCTCTGTGCTGGCAGTGCTCAATGGAAGGGTGACTAGAATCTGCAGCAGTTTCTACACATTTACATAGAACCTGCAGTTGCAATGAGAGAGGGCATCTATTCCGGTGGTAAAACGTAAAAGTACTCCTTCGATGTCGTTGGCATCCTCGTTTAGGTACCATGCACAAACAGTACACTGTTGGATTCCAGCAATATCCGTCGTTTTGTCAGCAAGTATGGAGAAGCAGCCTGCAGCTTTTACTTTTGATGATGCTTTCTTTGATAATTCCACCACAAATTCTATAACTTCGTTTTGTCCATCTGGGCTTAAATACGAGGCATTACTGGGGAAACTTTCCAAATGATTCTTCAGATATGTATCTCCACAATCACCTCGCATGCGAAGACGCGCTCTGAAAATACCAGTATTTTCAGCGGGGGCTTTGCTTAAATCCATAAAACCACTGTTCCTATGGATATGCAGAGCCAGACCTTGTCGGCCGCAAAAAAGAACTGCCTTAATAATAGGCCGTTAACTTTCTTCTGTTTTCTCTTATTTTACTTTCCCTCCCCTGGTCCAGCTGATCGATCACATTGGGCGTGCTTCCTGAAAATGTTTGGAGAAAATTTTAGCAGCCAGCTGACCGTCACGGTGATTTTTAGTATTTTCTTGTGTGTGGAAGATTGCGAGCGCATGCTTCCCTTTCTGGAATGGCTTGGACACGAGGCTCCATTACACGCTCGTTGGCCCAAGTTTATCAGAACATTAAACCCATAAAGTTCCAGAATTGAAAATCTAAAGAACGCCTTTGCAAAAGTTTTGGAATTGAAATCAATGCACTCCCTAGATTCCGCGGCCGCTGCAAGATGTGACTCCAGGTGCAAGGGCACTGCCACGACATCCAGCCTGAGTTCGCAATGTGCGCGCCGAAATGTGTTTTCGAGCGTGAAAATGATATTGTAGACAAAATCCAGAATGATTCCCGGCGCCGGTGGTTGTTTTTGTCGGCGGTGCATGCCAGCACGAAAAAATTTCGGGGGGGGGGGGGGCTGAAGCCCTATCAGCCCCTCCCCCCCCCCCCCCCCTGGCTACGCCCCTGCTCTGTATATTTAGGTGCAACGTGCAAATCTAAT
The DNA here is from genome assembly GCF_013339745.2 of Dermacentor silvarum. Classification (NCBI taxonomy): domain Eukaryota; kingdom Metazoa; phylum Arthropoda; class Arachnida; order Ixodida; family Ixodidae; genus Dermacentor; species Dermacentor silvarum. The sequence goes on along the minus strand of NC_051154.1, from coordinate 340,343,785 downwards.
TCTGACCTCACTGAACGCGTCCAGAATAGATTGGTATCTGTCTTCAAGCACCACTTTTGCCATTCTGGCGACCATAGTCCAGCCCTCTGAAATGTACCTCAAATCACACCTTTAGACTCTCTTAAACCTGACCCCTTCTATTAATAAAGTTGTTCCTCACTCACTCAAGACTTATTAAATCAGACTTTTTCGTTCTTGTATAAGGTGGTGCATGGCATTATACATTCCCCTAAGCTGCGCAATTTTTCGTGCTGCAACAGTATGCAACAGAGGAGACGGCAACTGAAGAGACGGCGAAGGAAAGGGCCTATTGACCCTTTTCGCGGAGCAGTTTGTTTTAGAGAAACGAGATGGCGCTCACGGCGGCGCTCCATACCTCTCCTCAGCGACCGCGCACGAATACGAAACCATTACCGCTTCTACCTTGCTTCTGTGCGATCAGCTGTCGGAAATACAAGTGAGTTTTCGCTAACACACTGTGCTCCAATCATGCTAGATTGAATCTAGTGGATTGAAAACGTGTGCAGTAGTTGGCTGCAAAATAGTGAGTGGCGTGTTAAGGAATAGAGTGAATCTGTGTGGCCAAGTTCGCGGACCGCTGCTGCAACTGCCCGAACGTGTTGCCGGCACTTCGTGATGCACGGCTTTCCTCGAAGATACAGAAATTTGCTCATCCGACAGCCTTGTATCGCTAACCTTCAAAGAAAGGGCTTCATCCCCAGAACGTCGGCAAGAGTGAGTACCACTCGTTAAACAATGACAAAGGGAGTAGCACCGCTTCCTGTCATAGTAAGTTTCGCGCACGTTATCTATACACATCTTTCCCAAATGGCAGGAAAACTTACGCCCACTGTATCGCCGACGTTCAAGAATAAGTGAATGGGCGCACACTTGAATATGTGCGCACTGTATACGCGCAATAAATGACGAACTACACCTATGGCGCACGAATGGTCGAAGCTGAATGTTCCGTGATGGTCCACAAGAGTAAGCGAGTTACTAGCTGTAATATATTTGCTATAAGGTACCCAATGTACAAAAAAGCTACGTTTCAAGCCTTGTGCACAGCAAGAACAAATCTATAGGAACTGACCGAGCTGAACTGAAGAAATCTATAGGAACGCACCGAGGAACTTCACTGAGTCAGAAACTGACAAGCCAATGCTTCAAAATATTTGCCGAATAAAGAACAAAGAGCAAAACGCAACAATCCTGACTGAATTCATAATCGGGAAGCTTGGATAGCTTGGAATACATATTTAGCCCCGCTTTTAGAACAAGCACCATATACGCTGCTTGCGCCGTTTGGACATAGCTTAATCAGCTCCGAAATCGCTTTTGCATGTTCTCTGAAGCTGTGATCAAAGCTTCGTGTCGCATGAAAATAGCATGAAATAGCAAAGCATGAAAATAGCATACCGGTCTTCCGATTCGACTCTTGGTTTCTCAAAATCATCAGGAATGAAATGGTCCTCTAGTTTGTCCATGGAGAAAACAAAGAAAAATAGGAATGTTAATAACCCTACCCTGTGACAGTGCTTAAAATATCTAAAGTGTAAGTAGTCGCATAAAACAGTCAGGAAATCTGTAGAAGACATCTTGAAGCAACATTTTCCGTATAGACCTGGTGCTTGTTTAAAACACGTTATTCATGGGAACCGCCTCCTTTTACTCTGTAGCACAACACGCTCACTTGAAATGCATGTTTGTTGTTTCCATCGAGCCGCGCGAATCAAGCACTGCAGCTTGCTTGACATGTGTGTACGTTTTCTTCAAACGCGGCGCGCAAACCGAATGAAACAGTGGAGAGCTTGCTACAAAGTTCGTACTGCGATGTTTTCAACAGCACTAAGTATAGGAGCTTACTTGAAACATCGGTACTGGGTAATTTTCAATAGCGCAAAACAAAGCGAGCCGCGCGAAACGAACAGTTTTCTGATAACAATAGCGCAAAGCAGAGCGGGCCACGCGAACCGGACATCTTACTTGAAAGATAGGTACTGGGCGATTTTCAATAGCGTAAAGCAAAGCGAGCCATGCGAACAGAACAGCTCACTCAAAACCACGTGTGCTAGCTACATAGTGTTCAATAGCCGCACCCAGAGCGATGAGCGTGAACACTGAACTGGACAGGTAAAGTTTAGCGGTCACACGCAAGTACAGTCACTTGAAAGCAATAACTGTCCAGCAAACTAGTTATTCAAGAAACTTACCTCGCACAAGCGGGTGTTCTTCGAGGGCGCGAAGTTTTTGCGGCCAATTCTGTGGAGCCACGCAGAACGTCGTTCACCATCGTCCTTCCCGCACGGAGTAGAGAAAAATGCCTTCCCGGACTCCGTTCGGTTGCTACACCCGAATGCGCAGCAACCAGGCATGATGATGGGTTATTTCTGACGCCTGTGTTCGCAAGCGGAACGCAAGCGTTGAACGAAACGGCGAAGTGCTCTCCGTGCGCGGTGCGTACGCTACGGTATAGTGTTCTAGAATAGGGGTAGTGGGCTCAGATGACGGCTCCGCTTGAGGCCCTTGATGTCGCCTCCGAGAGGTGGCGCTACAAACATTCTCACCTGAAACGTTTTGCAGTCTGGCGCGTACGCTATGCGGGTTATTTCACTGCATAGCGTAAATCTAAATAAGTTCTTGCTATCTGTATTACCGGAAAGGCGTCAATTCGCATTTTGTGCTATATATATAACTTTGCCATTGTGACTGCGACGGCTCGGGAGGTGTTATCGATGACCTCGCGAGTGCATGAATTTGGGCGCTGGTTCGCCACTAAAATGGGCAGCTTGCGGTAGTTTGTAGCAGTTGCCAGTTACTGTGATGATAATGTGAGCGCGATGATTCCTTTAACGATGATTCGTTTACAGTACTAGTTATCACCGTGTAATCGTCCACTGCGGTCCAGTAAGGCCAGCGTCGAGCTAGCGCCGCTCTCATTAGCAGTGGACCGTTGCCCAAGCTGACCGCACTTGGTCAAGTTGCGGACAGTTTTATTGCATCATAAATGCATATACACGACGTGTGGGTACACATCGCCGGAAAGAAAAACACGGCGCATCTATTTATGAAAAATTGTTTTCCCTAAACTATCAAACAAGCTTATTTCTAATTGTATACAATAATTCGAGCAATGATTTCAGCGAGCAGGCGGCAGTATCATTGAGCGCATAAAATTGCTTTTATTTTCGAATGCACTTTCAAGTTCATACATTTTATTAGGAACAGCATCGAAACAAAAACGATGTAAAATATTGTTGCAGCAGTGAAAAATAGGCAAAAAGGAGCCCAACCGAAGAATACTCGAAGAACTGCACAGATTCCAACAATATTACAAGCTCCCTGTTAGTGCATGCAGGAAATATTTCTGTTTACAACAATAACAATGTTTACAAAAAAAAACATTTTTTTTTCTCACAGAGCACACACTAGATCACTTTAAGAGCAAGCTTAAGAATATGCAGTACGGCGAAATGAAAAAAAAAAAGCTCTTTGCCGTGAACGACATGAACGAAGCCCCTGATTATGTAACGCGGTTCAAAGTGCAATTCGCACACGGCACATGTTTGGTCAAGCTTCTTTTCTTCACAGTGTAAGTTCCTTTCCCACTGTTGTCTCCTTGTGGGACGCTGAATAGAGACGCCTTCGGCGAGCCTGTCCGGCACCCTGGTGCAAAACAATAATTGCGCCGGCGACTAGGCATAGTTTCTTAGCGCACCGTAGAACGAGCACAAAGGATGTCCGAGGACGTTGCAGAGACAAGTCGACGAACGTTGCACTTTACAAAAACAATCAAAATCAAGTCGATTCGCGTCCTCGTGTGCAGACTGCAGCAAGCAAATGGCAGTGACAGGAGCGCACGCGCTGGCACGGGTCTTCAGGTGGAACTAGCTTCAGCGCCCCTAGCGGCCTCCGGCTCCGGCGACATACGCGGCTTCAGCTGGAAGCGTGCGCCGCATAGGGCAGACAGCACACTACCCAATATTCTAGTACACTGTAGCTACGGGTTCGACGTGCCAACTGAAAGGGCTTGGAAGAAATATGGCGGCAAAAGGTCACGTGACACGAGCTCCCCAATCACCGGTGGCCGCGGCAGGCGGCGGCGTGCGGAAAACAAATGCGATACTCTAAAATTTTTCCAGTGACTGTAACCCTGCTCAGCTGTTCCGAGCCTATGTGTGCAGCGCGCGCAACGCTGGAAGATGGGGTCGGGCGCGCTTCTTACCTCACCGTGCATTTAAGAGCAAGTCGCCTAATTGTACAGGATGCGTAAATGGTTCATCTAGGCTTCTTATATATGGATGCAGTGTAACCGTATTAATACATCGAGCTTCTTTGAATTCACTGGGGATGCATGCGCCGGGAGAACATCTCTCCGCCATCAAATGCATTTGGAGGAATGAAAATAAATATTTATTGCTCGTATGCACTTACAATGGTTGCCATACTTTCAGGTGAAAACTCTTGCGGACACAGTAGCTCACAAATGTGTCTTATTCACAATTACAATCTAAAGTGTTTCCTTGTTGTCTTGTGTACATAGGCCGAAGGCTTGTCGTTTTCGTCAGTCAGTTGGTTTTACTGATTTACAAGGAGTATTCTCAGGAACTTCTCGGCAATTGGATTTGCGGATCGTATCGCATGACTGTCGTCAACACCTTCAGGGCAGCTCAAGATGGGAGCGCGTTGTAAATAGGGCTGGACTGCTCTTTCGAGTACTTCTAGTACATTCCTGCGTGGCAGGTGTTCGGAGGCTTTATAAAAAACCGATATTATTTATTTATTTTAATTTTATAAATACTGCAATCACCATGCGGTGATTTTAGCAGGGTGGTACAAGCATAACGAATTCATTGGTATGTACAGAAAATGCACAAGTTAATAAAAAAACTGTTATTTGAATAAATACAAAGCGTACAGGTTGGGCACACGCAACGTTACACTAAAGAAGTAAAACACTGTCACTGCAAACATGGCAACAACAAAATAATGTCACTGTAAACATGACAACAAAGAAGTTAATGTTGGCGCAGAGACGACGTCATTTTTTAGCTGGTTCCAGTCCACTATTGTGTGCAAAAAAAAAGAATATTTAAAAGAGTTGCTGCGTGAGGAAAAATGAGTTATAGTGAAATTATGTATTTGCCGAGTAGCGTATCCGCGGAGGAGAAGGCTACGATCTTTGTTATGTCCATCTTAGAATTCCCCTTTATTAGTTGATGCTATCTTGTCCAAATATCTTGTCCAAAAGCGCTAGAAACTCGGGCTAGAAACTTATTGCTTGGGAACTGGTGAAAAGAAACACCGGGTGTTTTCTCGGAACGGGACTTGCAATACGGAAGGCCGCAATACACCTTCACAGAGCAGTTATATACCGATGTGCAATGAACGACGCCAAGTCTTGGCTGTGGCAGCGCGTACTAAAGGCTGTACGACCGTCTTCAGGAGCCCATAAATTACTGCATACTGAACAACACTGACGGAGCACCGAATAAAATGCGTGGGAAAGCGATCGTGCGAGCGCGAAGGCAAGCGCATGTACGCGGTGCGGGGGTGGAAGGCTCGGTAAGCAGGGTTAAAGTCCCTATATAAGAAAAGTACCGCCATCTACTCTTTCCTCCGCCACCTCCTCTCCTAAAGCGCTTGCTTTTTCTTTACTTTTGGCTTGCGAAAGCCAAGTCGACGGTGGCGCACCTAGAAAGTCCACGTTGAAGCTTTCAGGCCGGGCGCGCGCCGCCGCCGGCGACTGCGGCTGCGCAGAGGACTTTCAACATGGCTCTGAGGCGGAAAAAAAGAAAATATAAAGAAATGAAAAGCGCGCGCTATCATCGTCCAATCGGAGATACAGGATAACACAGGAGAGAGCGAAGCGGCATTTGTCAAAGGATGGCGGTACTTTTCTTATATAGGGACTTTAAGCAGGGTGGGGTCGCAGCGCCCCCCTCGAAGCAGCGGCGATAGGCATGAACTAGCCCCGATGCGAAGGCCGTAAGAAGCGAGCGCGCGCGCCAGTCGAGCCGGCCGTGCGGCTACCACGGCCGCCTGGATCGACGCGCGTGTTCCGGCCGTCCCATTCGGACGGAGAGGGTGTAATTGCGGAAAGGGGCGTGGCCGCTGCTTTCGCCGCACCGCGGCGCGCGCCTCCCACCCCATCAAAAAGCAAGGCACTGCTGACTAATGCCATAGAGCAAGTGTTTAGAACAAAGAATATTCCCGTTGGATGGCGTGAAAGCAAGATGAATCTCATCTACAAAGGCAAATGAGATAAGGATAAGACGAGCTCGTACAGGCCAGTTACAGTAACGTCGGTGATATGTAGAATGGCAATGCAAGCCATAAAATTATAACTGTCGAAGTGGGTGGAGGAAAACGGTGTATTGGGGGAACTACAGAATGGGTTCAGGCCAGGCAGACGCTTAGAAGACAATATGTTTGTACTAACTCAGTGCATAGAGATTTCAGTAGGTCAGAAAAGACCTTTATGGGTAGCATTCCTAGATATTAAAGGAGCTTATGACAACGTAGACAGGGAATTGTTGTGGGATATTCTTCAGTACGAAGGCATAGATGACGATTTCATGGAGCTGCTGAGGGAGATATATCGAGACAACCAAGTACAAGTGGTATGGGAAGGCCGAAAAGGAAATGAAATGGTGGGAATTCACCAAGGATTGAAGCAAGGATGCCCTCTGTCACCATTGTTGTTCACGCTTTGCGTCAAGGGCATAGACAGACGACTGGAAAACAGCGAATTAGGTTTTGATTTATCCTACAGGCGTAATGGACAAATGGTGCACCAGAAGGTCCCTGGATTGATGTACGCAGACGACATTGTGCTACTAGCGGACAATAAAAAAAGATTTACAGATACTTGCGAATATCTGCGGGAACGCAGCGACAAATCTAGGCTTTAAGTTTAGCACAGAGAAATCAGGGATTATGATCTTTAATGAACACACGAGTAACTTCGTGGTGTCAATTCAACAGCAAGTAATACCCATAGTGAAGCAATATAAGTACCTCGGCGTACACATAAACGAAGGAAAGAATTACTCAAGCAACCACCAAGATAATATGAAAATAAAGGGGAAGCGGAATGCAGCATTAATGAAACACAGAGCACTGTGGGGCCACAATAAGTATGAGGTGGTGCGTGGAATCTGGAAAGGAGTAATGGTGCCAGCGCTAACATTCGCAAATGCCATTATATGCTTAAAATCGGATATATTGGCGGGTTTGGAAGTTAACCAAAGATCAGTAGGCCGGTTGGCTTTGGGAGCACACGGTAATACGACAAATGAGGCAGTGCATGGATACATGGGTTGGGCCTCTTTTGAAGTCAGAGAAGCACAAAGCAAAATTAGTTTTGAAGAAAGGCTCAGGAACATGGATGAAAATAAATGGGCGGCTAAAGTGTACAAGTATCTCTACATGAAAAGCGTGGACACAGAATGGAGGAAGAGGTCAAGGAAGTTGGCAACCAAGTACAGGATAATCGAAACTAAATAGACAACCAGGGGTCATCAGAAAGAAAGTGAGAGAAATAGAGACCGTGAATTGGATGCAAAGAATGGAAACGAAAAGGACAATGGAGATTTACAAGAATGAGAAGAAAGAAATTAGAAGGGAAAATCTGTACGATAACACAAAGGGCAGTGCCTTGCTATTTGAGGCTCGAGCCGGTTGCCTAAGGACGAAAACATATCGGAACAAATATTCGGAACTAGATGAGACATGTGTATGCTGCAGTAAAGATCCAGAGACCACTCAGCACATCCTAATGGAATGCGACGGGATCCACCCAGCGAGAACCATAGGTAACGTGCAACTTCCAGAAGCGCTTGGGTTTAAAGTGGAAGGAAACATAAACAGATCAGCCTTAGAGATCAGCAAGAGACGATTAGAGTACTGGTGGAAAAAAAGCAGGGAAAAGATGGATACGACCTCATCTCTTAAAATCATAGGCAGCGGTACAAGCTAAATTTTTGAAAAAGAAAGATAATGAGAGGTATACAAAAATGCTAGATAAAGAACATGTGTAGTATACCTGATTAAATCAAGCAGGCTAGGTGACTATTTGTCGCCACCCCGTTTCAAAGGGGATGCCAATAAATCATCATCATCATCAACTCCCTTGCTACGGCTGCGCGCGAGACGATTTGCGCTATAATTCGCGCTATAATGAAAATATCGCTTCATAAGAAACCGCGAGAAGTTGTGCCGAACAAAAAGGCACACAAAAGCACCGATGTCCCTTGACGCTATTTTTTCTTCTTCTTTGCACTCCAGCCTCTGTCAGGATGATGCTGCCCGAAACGCGTACACTCGTAAGCCAAAGTTTTGCGGGAAAATTACTTCCGCGCGCGCAAGCGCAGCATGCCAATGGAAAGTCTGCACGCGAGAAAAGGCATTCGAGCTCTATCTGCTAGAAGGAATGCCAGCTGACTGACGAGGCAACCAAGATTTTTTTTTTGCGCGAATCCGCAGCCCGCAAACTTTTGTTTATGACTTGCATTTTCCCCAGCTTGACCAATTGACTGTCAAAATACGCCTTGGAAAGCGAGAGATATGACTCGGTGCTTTTAAATGGAGAGCTGAAGTCGCGGCAGTCTTGCATCTGTACATGCGAATGCGCTGTTTATTGTGTTAAATAATCGTGTTAAATAAGCGAACTCATCGCGCGTCTTCCTGCACGAAGTATCAAGCTGCTTACCTGAGTCGACAGCCACGGACAGACATTTTTCAGCAACTTTCTGAGCCATCAGTAAATAATTGAATGCCATGTTTGTATTCATGGAGAAATTACCAGCATAACACATTCACAATACCTACAATTTATTTACGATAGCAAACACACAGCGCTTGTGCACCCGCAGTACTCCTTCAAACGCGGAGAACTTTTCGGCTCAGTGGCTTACTCATTAGTTTTTTGCAGTAAGCCGCTGTGTCCGTAACGACTGCGCCAATATTTGAGTGTAGGGGCTTTATAAATTTGCTTGCAATTCATGAAGAAATCGCTGATGCATGCTTTTCGTTTGCCTAGCTGGCAAGCAAAAAGAGGGCAGCTCTCTAAGTGAGGACAAATTAAAGCTCCACTGCTCCAGTTTCCTCCACTGGAAATGCGTGAAAACTTAGACCAAGCTTTTTCTTGGTGCTCGACTTGCAGCACGGCACGCAGCAGTAGAGCACTGCACGGGCCCGGGCCGTCCGAAGCGTTTGTCGGCGGGCTCGGGCCGGGGCCGGGCTTAACTCTTTCGTTACCGTGGGAAAATGTGCCACTTTTTGTAGGTTTTCGTAATTATTTTGTGTAGTACACATTATCATGGTTACACTGTCATGCTATATATCAATACAAAGCTAAATAAACGTATTTTCTAACGACATTATTTTTAAAAACAAATATTAAGGTGTAACAAGTAATAATATTCATGAAAAACAAGATTCATTGAAAATTGCACAAAACATTTCCAATGTGGTGCTGATAACACAAAAGGAGAAAAAAAGAAAAATAATGTGAAATATACAAAATGTTTGTTAATCAATTGTACATAAAAGAGGAAAGTTTGAATTGTCTAGCTCTTAAATCATATGAGTTACAAATTTTTATTTTCCGCATAGTGGAAAGTGCCTTGTCCCATCAGGTGCCGCAGTGATAATTTTTTCCACTAAAAATTTTTTAAGCACAATACTGCAATAGATATCAGTAAAGAAAGAAAGAAATGAGCTGTTGAACCATGGGTATTTCAGAAATTTATGCTAAATTCTAAGTCAGAAAAAAATCTAAAATACCAAACATAACTCTGAACATGGCACCAAAACAGCGTAAGGTATGCCTTTACCGAAAAAAAGAAATTGTAAAATGTGTAAGCAACCAATATAGCTTCATAATACAATGTTTAGTAGTGGCAACAAAATCTACAACCATATCCCAAAGCTCTAAGATGTGGGAAAAAAATATTTTCCTAAGGTTGGCGTGGCACTGGGCAAAACACTTTTTGGCTGTAGAGGAACACAAGCAAACATTGCCAGTTTTACAGATTACATTGTTTTATGGTCAAGTTCCTTGTCCTGATAGGACTTCTTGCATCTTCTCCGCTTTTCTAATATTGATTGCACTTGCTTTCTCTCGCTTGCCCGTGTACACATAAAATTGTATGGTGTAGCCTGTCTGAGGGTCAGCGAGCACCCACAACTTGTACCCCATAGGACTGCTTCTTCAGGATTTACATCCACGCATACTTATTTGTGTTCAAGCAAATCCTATTTATTACCTCCACTGTGAAAAACACCACAAAAACGTCGATCGCTTTTGTGAGCCGCTTTGCTTCACTGCGCAGCATCATTCCGAGGCGGGTTTCTCTTCTTGGGCTTAACATGACTCCCTGCTAGGCTGATGGCAACAGATATCCGCCATATACTGTAGAGACACCGTAAATTAGAGATATAATATTGCCAACATCCTTCGGACATCTCAAGCGGCCTAAAAAATCTGTCACCTGTCAAGTGCTAGATTACTGCCGAACAGCTGACGACGATCCGGGCTTGTTTTGCGAGTTTCCGTCGCCCGAACTAAAATTCGATGATTAGATATCATCTTCAGAGTCACTGCTGCTAGAAACTGCAGAATAATCACTTGCAGTCACGACAGAATCGCCAGAAGGACGTTGTTAGCGCACGGGTCCGGCGGCCGGATCGTCAGCCATCTTCGTGAGCAAAACAAGCGAACCACGCACTTTGAACCGCCGTTAAAAATCGCCGCCGCGCGGATAAAGCCGCGGGCTCGGGCCGGGCTCGGGCTTGAGGCCGCGGGCCCGGGCCGGGCTCGGGCTTGAAGCCACGGGCCCGGGCCAGATTCGGGCCCGCTCACTGAAGGGCCTAATGAGGCTTTCGAGCACACGCGACCGTTATGCATTGCATGGTTCAGTGCATTCTGTGCCAAGCTGAAGTGACACGTGCAAGATGACTGTCATCATCATCAGCCTATATTTATGTCCACTGCAGGACGAAGGCCTCTCCCTGCGATCTCCAATTAACCCTGTCTTGCGCTACCTGATTCACACTTGCACCTGCGAATTTCCTAACTTCATCAACCCACCTCGTTTTCTGCCGTCCTGGACTGCGCTTCCCTTCTCGTGGTATCCATTCTGTAGCTCTAATGGTCCATCGGTTATCCATCCTACGCATTACATGGCCGGTCCAGCTCCATTTTCCCTCTTAATGTCAACTAGAATATCGGTTATCCCCGTTTGTTCTCAGACCCACACTGCTCTCTTGAGTGTATATCTTATCACATGACTATATCTTATCAAAGAAAATAGTAAAACAGATGAAGTTCTCATTTTTAACAGCGGAGCTGTTTCAGCCGGGCCTAATGTGTCCGCTGAATCCAAGTGTGGGCCGATCTTGGCAGCAGTGCAGAAAGGGTCCAAGCGCAATGGCACACACACCTGTGAACTAGCGAAGCTGAGCCTGGTTAAGTCTAGCTAAGAATGGTGGGTACTAATTGTCGATCGATAGGCAAATGATAGCCAATCAATAGCTAGTCGATAATCGATCAATAATCAATAAATTCCTGAAAATGCTGGGGATGACTTCGTAGTGCTTAGCCTAGCCAAAATACGTGGCCAATACCTTACGATAGCCAATCGACAGCCAATCAATAGCTAATCAATGGATCAATAATCAATAAATTCGGACAACTTGGTAGTGCTTAGCCTATCCCAAATACGTGGCCAATATCTTGCAATAGACAATCGATAGTCAATCAATAGCTAATCGATAATCAATCAATAATAAATAAATTCCGGGAAATGCTGGGGATGACTTGGTAGTGCTTAGTCTAGCCCAAAAGCCAGGACTAGCTAGGTGCCCATCATCTCCGCTGTCTCTTTAGCATTGCGCCGCCAGTGCAATTGGCTACACTAATTTTTTTTTTCTTTTCCGCAAAAAACATTGTTTCCGCGTATGTAAAAATAAATTATACAAAGAACCATTCCTCAAACCATTTCCATGTTACCGCTTTTGCGATCGCACTATTACCAGTGTCGATACTATGGCATTATTTGAGCGCTAAGGCCAGTTGCTTTTGTGCTTCAATGCATAAAACAGCGTTTTCCTCAAAAAGTTAACTGGAACGCCCATGCATTTCGTCGGACACTTTGAAAATTAATATCTGGAAACTGGTTCAGTCCTGAGAATTCGTTCCAAGTGGATACGCCTTGCGAACCCAGCGGCTATAATTCGTACATTGAAAGCTGTAGGCAGGCAGGCAGTTAACTTTATTGAAAGCTGTGCCGTAAAATAATTAAAAAGTTAATTCGCGTAATTATGTTCAATATTCTATAAGGCGTTTTGACCATCTATTAGGCCATCCATATCAGAATTAGCTTGGAACTACATAAAACAATTAGCCTCCTTAGAGCGTCGTCGCATTAAAGCGAACACAAGAAATCCTGAGATATGGTCAATTCCATACTTCAGAACACTCTATAAGCATCAACGCGCCGGGGTGGCTCAGTCAGCTAAGGCGTTGCGCTGCTGAGCACAAGGTCGCGGGTCGAATCCCGGCCCCGGCGGCCGCATTTCGATGGAGGCGAAATGCAAAAACGCCTGTGTGCTTGCGTTGTAGTGCACGTTAAAGAACCCCAGGTGGTCAAAATTAATCCGGAGCCCTCCACTACGGCGTGCCTCATAATCAGAACTGGTTTTAGCACGTAAAACCCCAGAAAGAATAACAACTCTATAAGCATCAGTCGTTAATACATTACCTACCATTCACTTTGAACAGATACAAGAATGACCGTAATTTCAGTAGGAAAGAACTCAGCTGACACTTTGGTCGCCTGTAATGTATCTGATGTGATTATTATTCTGCCTTTGTGTATGGTTCCGAGTATATATTGTAAATCCTGTTTCGTTTTCTTAGCAAATGTTGATCTTGTAAAATTCAGTCTCATGCTATGTCGTATAGCTGGTGTTGCGTTGTTTTATATAGCTAGTATTGTTATTGTAGTGTTGTTTAAAATGCATTCTGTTAAAACTTTTTCCAATTCTGTTAACTCGCCGGGACGCAAATATTCTTTGTCTTTCCGTTCATAGCTATTTCGTCTATGAGGAATTCCAGCGATAGCTGGAAATATATGTGAATTATTGTGCATGTGTGCACACTGTTTGCTGTACTATTGCCTTGCCTGGTCTTATGGGTCACGTCAAGCTACATATGTAGCTTTTAGTCCAAAATGGTCGTCCAGCATGTAAACTGGACAATAAATTGATTTGATTTGATTGATTGATTTCGTCGGACACATTGAAAATGATCTCGAAACTGGTTTAGTCCTGAGAATTCGTTCCAAGTGGATACGCCTTGCGAACTCGGCGGCTATAATTCGTAGATTGAAAGATGTGCCATAAAATAATTAAAACGTTCATTGGCGTAATTATGGTAAGTCTTCAATTAGGCGTTTTGATTTCTCGTGGAAGTAATCGCCGCCTCATCGAGTAGTTTAGGTCAAGTATTATAACTGTGCTATCTGCCACAGGCAATCTTTAAAAATTTGGTTCAGCTAAAATGAAACGCCCTGTATATTTGCAAGCTAAATGACATCATAGAACCATATCGTACAAATCAAGGTAAGTGCATGCGACCACCAGGAAAATAGTAGCACAGGCAATGGGCCGGATTACTGATGTTGCCGTGGGAGAAACAGAGATTTCGGCCTTTTATTGCTTATATACTGCAGCTGATTAAACCTCGAGAAGGTGAGGCTGACAGTACGGTACAATCTGTAAGTAAATAAAAAAGATTTTTTTTCTTACAGGCCAGGCCTGGTCATGCACATGCGGGCCCTAGCTGAGCTTAGCAATGAACGCCCGGGCCCGGGCTCAGTAACACGGGCCCGGGCCGGGCCCGGGCTGGTCTCGGTCATGTACGCCCGGGCCCGGGCCGGGCTCGGGCTTTGTATTACGGGCCCGGGATGGGCTCGGGCCTCGTAAAGCGGGCCCGGGCCGGGCTCGGGCCGAAAAATCAGGCCCGTACAGTGCTCTACGCAGGAGTACGGCATGTTTTTGAAAAATACAGTAAATTACACGCAGAATTTCAGGCGAGATTATAAAAACAAATCACTTGCCTCAATTCAATGTGGTTCAACAACGTGAAATGCATATGAAAGCATATATGCTAGTTACACAGGGCCTTCAGCAGCAACACTTCCAAGTAACATATAGTTCGAGGCTTGATGGAAAAGCCGCTTCAGCACCACTGATGTATCGTGGCAACTTCACATTGTAAATGCGACGCGCATGCAAGGGCCCCGAATAATTAATTCGGCCGGTACATCAGGCTGGAGAAAATGTACTGCAAAATTATTATTACCACCGTGATGTCTGTATATGAAGACTTCTGTGAACACAGTGCTCGACCCGAGAACGTAGCCATACAGTGACCACGATGATGAAATACTTTTCTTTTTGAAGGGAACAGCGAGCGCAAGAAAAGAATGACGAGCGTGGTCAGGGGAAGCGCTTCGGCACAGCGGCAACTCACTCGCCAGAATACGTCTCAAGGCGCATGCAATGCGCCACGCAAAGTCGCGTAAACACCCTGCCTATGCGTTAGCTGCATCTGTATCGTATTATGCTACAAAGAAACACCCTCGCTGTGTAAAGGCGGCTTAAGAATCTATCACCACGTGCCTTGATTCTCGTGCAGTTTCTTGCAACTGTCAGTCCACTTTGGGCCAACAATAAACCTATCTTCACCACGTGCACGATGTCAAATACGCATCTCTCCAAGCATCTTCACGGCCGCGACAAGGTAAATACATCTGGTAGCGAAGCTTCCATAGAAGCCCATACGTTCAAAACATGGTTGCTTACCGGCGGTTCATGGGGCTTAGCGCCATCTGTGTGAGGAGAGAACACTTCCGGCGGAAGAAAAAAATAATTTGACGTCATATCCGTTAAAAACAGAAGTGACGTCATTTTGTTCTCATAGGCGCGAAATTTGTTTTCGGAGGCCTGCCATTAGAGCTGTATATTCAAATGCCCCGTCATTCGACTTCATATGCGTTCCGAGTTTTCAGCGCGAAAAACGATGCCGGAAAAGATCAGCCGTACGGGTGTCGAAATCGCATCGCAGCACAGAACATACTTTCTTTGGAGGCCGACGAACGCTTTGGGCGTAGATTGCGTAGAGTGCTCGTCCTTTCGTCGGACGCCAAGCCCGTCGGCCAGCGCTGTTGCACGAAAACAGCTAAAGTAAACAATCACTACTTTTAACTGCACAGGTTAAGAAACAATAAAAGTAACCGCGTCACCTAATTCAGACAAACGCCGACATGCAAAACAACACGACATGTGAGGGGGGCGTATTGTAACAGGTGAACTTTACGAGCGCGCCTTTCCACGCACTCGAAGAGTTGCATGGCATTGCAAGTGATAGCGGCGTCAACGCCCGCCACTATCGATGGGCGCTCTCACGGTGGGCCCTGGAAAAAGGTATTTATTGATAATAATCTAGTAAAATACAGTTGTATCTTTTCTCGTCATGCGTATATAAAATGAATGAGGAATTTTATTTTCGTTGAATGAATTTAACTGCGTCTCGCTTTAATTTAAAAACGCTTTTTTCTTTCCCAGTGTTTATTCCCTCCAAACATAGTCGCGCTTCAATCGCTGCTCCCATAACCACCCTTGCTGATGTCGGTGACAATTGGTTCTGAACCGCTTTTCGCCCGAAACTTCGCGACCTATGTGGATCGACCTTAGCCGCCACGCCGTCAGCAGAGGGGTGGGAGCACAGCGCCGCCTCACGGCGCGCGGGGCAACTTCCTCAATTACATGTTTTCAATGGGGCGCGCGTCGAATGGGACGGCCGTAGTATGGTGGCTAGAGGGGGAAAGTGTGACGGGCGCCACATTCTCGCCGTGGAAGAGGGGCGCGCGGAACGCAGTGAAAATTCGGGCCGCCGCAAGGGGCGCTGGTGTAGTCATAGGTGCTCACCACGGCCGCGCGTGCTTGGGCTCGTCCGTTCTCTGTCTCCACTGTGCCATTCCCTCGTTTGGATGTCTTTCCTTCGCCGTCGTCGTTTGTTTGGCCACGTGTTGTGCGAACCAGCGCATGGTGCTGACCATGCCGTCAAGTCGTTCAAGTACATGCTTCGTGCCTGGATGTAAAGGCGGGTATCGATCGTGCTCAGAGAAGTTATCGGTCTTTAAAGCCCCGAAGGATCTCTCGAGACGAGAGCAATGGGCTCGTAATATTAAGCGGGCTGACAAAGAACTGACGAGAGACAGCGTCGTATGCGAGCGGCACTTCGACGAGAGTTTCATTGAAAGAACATACCGGCACGTTATAAACGGTGAGGTTGTAGAGATACCCCGCGATCGTCCGCGTTTGTCAGACGATGCTGTGCCTACGTTGTTCCCGGACGCACCGAAGTACTTTACCAAAAAAGCACCCGTGAAAAGAAAGGATCGCAATGTATGTGAGCAGCACGGACCTGCCAAAAAACGGCAAAAGCCTAACTCAGTCAGCAGACAACAGCCCGAAGTACTCGTGCAGCAGCAGGAGCTGGAAGATCCCAGTGTTCCTGAGGTCGGAACATCTGACGCAGTCCACGCCGTCGCCGAAGTTCAGCATGCGGGCTTGAACCTCCGTCTACCTGACGAAACGTGGAACAAGTTAACGTTTCGCGGTGAACATGATTCTGCAGTGTACGGCGTTTGTGAGCTCGAGGGCGAACAAGTTGACCACATCTTGCTTCCCAAGCTGGTTAAATTCAAAGCTAATAGCTGCCAACAGAACTCATTGTGTTGCTTTGTATACCTGAGGGGTAAACTGCATTCACAGTGTACCGTCTCGTCGCAGGAAGAAGGGCAGTCGGTGCTCGACAGCACACATGCACTTACATTGTGTCGAGGCTGCGGCATCAGACCGGAAAAGCAAGGACAGTATGTAATCTTTGCTGGGAATTGCTTTTCCGCCAAGTGTACTTACGTGTGTGAGAGTGGCGGCTCCTGCATACACTGCAAGTACCTCAGAAAACTGGTGCAAAATCAAATGTCGCGAAAGCGGCGCAACGGGCGCGTGTCAAAACGCCGGAAAAAACTCGCTAACACGCGTCGCATCTTGCTTACCGCTCAGAAAAAGTTGTTGAATACAGAACGCGAACTAGCAGCGATGCGTCAGGCAAATCAACAGATTGCCGACGAGGTGTTGGGCGCTCGCATTAAAAGTTTGCCTGAAAAGCAACAAATGGCTGTCAAGGCCTGCTTCGAGGCAGCTGCGAGAAAATCAACATCGGGGATGTTGTATGAGAAAGAATGGATTTTGGAGTGTGTACTTCTGCGGATGCGTAGTCCCAAGTTGTACGAGCATCTCCGTAAGCAAAAAGATATTATATTGCCAAGCAGGACGTGTCTGCAGCGCTATACTCGCAGTTTCAAGAGTGGATTCGGATTCAATAGTGCAGTTTTCAATGCCCTTGCTACCAAGACTAGAGACATGGACATCTCTAGTAGACATGGAGGCATCATCTTCGATGAAATTAAGTTGGCTGAGCATTTCAGCGTCAACGCAGTAGGTAAGCACCACCATTTCTTCAATCGAGCATCAGATCACTGAAAATGCACCACGTTTGCCCGGCATAGAGCCCGTTTTTATACTGCAGAGGCAATCAAGTTTTCCATTTTAACTTACTTCCAGGGATAGTGGAAGGCTTCGTTGACCTTGGAAAGTTCACCCTGGATGAAGATCGGACGACCCCGGCAGACCATGGGATGGTGATGATGTTTCAACCCTTTCAAGGTAAGGAAGCATTTTTATCAATGTTGTGTGCCAAGATATGTTGACTGGTAAAAGCACTTACGTTTTTCCAAATTAATGAAGAACTTCAAATCAGCTCCTTATTAGATGTTGCATTGATTAAGATTACCAAGTCAGCGAACTGAATTGTACATGCGTGAAGTGCAAGAAAGCGTCTCAATTTTATGTGAAACTACTTAGCAGGTCAGGCAGCTGCCTTCCTATAAAACATGAGTGCTATTGTGCAGGTGACTGGACACAGATATTGGGAGTGTTTTCATCGAAAGGGAACATCAAAGCGGAAATGCTGGCAAAGCTTCTTCTAGAGGCCACCCTCTTGTCAGAACAAGCCGGTCTTTTTGTCGACTTTGTATCCTGCGATGGAGCAACCTGGAATCGGAGCATGTGGAGGTCATTTGGAATCGGCGGTATGAAACTGAACTATCTGTTCTATTGTGCCAAGTTCAGCATATCTGCAATGTGCATGGGACACATGAAACAGTATACATACATCAGACTTGCACTTAGTGAACAACTTCCTTTGGCCCTATTTCTATGCGTTCCCTCAATATCAGCGATGTCTTCGCAGAACAGTGTATACTCATTAAGTTTCAAACACCTCCATCCCTTTTCGTGATGAGGAAACTGTGATGTTTGAAAGCAGACTGCTTCTTCTTTATTTCAGCATCCTAAGGCAAGACCACTTGCAGTGCTACCCACCCTGTGGATCCCTCCAGAAGGCATCATTTCTGCTCCGACTTCCCTCATTTAGTCAAATGTGTTCACAACTGATTTGTGAGCACCGGTTTCACCACTCAAGATGGTCGCGTGTGTGTTCAGCACATTGAGGCAGCATGGGAGAAAGACAAAAGTTCTTTAACTCTGAAGGCCATGCCACATATTACCAGAGCACACATTCGGCCCAATTCTTTTGAGAAAATGAAAGTTAACTTGGCCTTCACAATTTTCAGTGATGAAGTTTTGAAAGGAATGTTTTTGTTATCATCGGACATTGATGAGATTTCTCGTTCGAAACTAGTGCCCACAGTGGAGTTTGTGAAGCGAATGAGCCGACTAATAGCAGTGATGACGTCGAGGTGCCCGCGAGATGGGCTCAGGCCATCATCAGATAAAGTTGCTGACATAGAAGCGTTCCTTTTATTCATGGATCACTGGGAAGCAGCAGCAAATAAGTCCGGTGGTGGATTTGTGAGTAAGAGCACCGCGGAAGGGTTGCATGTTACCCTGTGTAGTGCACTTTCACTTCTTACATATCTGACAAAGACTCTCGGATATAGGTACATGTTTACTGCCAGACTGAGCCAAGACAAATTAGAAAATGTTTTCGGGATAATTCGGCAGTACTGTGGTACTAATGACCATCCAAATCCCGCGCAGTTCCTAATGACTGTAAATTGCTTATCGTTTTATAATCTTGCCAGGCCACCCAAGAGTGGGAATTCCCCGGCAGAGCTTATAAGAGCTCTGCTTGACACTTCATCGCCTGCCACAAGTGATGCCATTTTCGGCATACGTGACATTATTGAAGACATGCTAGAAGTTGGAAATGTTGACGGGGCTAGGTCTACACTGCAGTGTCTAAGTGATGAACATAGTAGCTGTGTTATCCAGAAAAGTGACAGCCGTCTCACTTATTACGTTGCTGGCTATGTTGCTAAGAAGTTCAGCAAAAAAAGGTCTTGCAGTGGGTGCCTTTCAGCTCTTGCCACCAAGCAATCAGGAGCCATTGTCGAACCGGACAGCGAATTAGTAAGTGCATTTGACAGAGGAGGATTGCTGTACCCTTGTGAGAGTCTTGCGAAACTGGTGAAAACCTTGGAAGATGCATTCACTTTGTTTTTTTCTGTAGAAAAATTGCATTCGTTCAGTATGCACGATTTCATGCAGTTCTTGGCAGGGGTCAAGCTGTGTAGAGTGTGCTGCGAAATTCACAGCAAAGAACTAACCGCTAAAGTAGTCCAGTTTTTTCTGCTCACGCGCATGCACTTTTGGACAAAATCTTTAAACAAAGATAGGAGTGTCCAAAGGGAGCGACAAAAACACTTGAAGTTGAGGAGGTGCCAGTAGTTTGACTTCTTAATGTGATAACAAATGTGCCATAAATAAATATGTTTTACCATTTCTCTTGCGTGTACTTATTTGCACCTAAAGCCGTAAGAGAAATGATTGGTCATTGTGTAGATAGAACGATCGCTAAGATTAAAAAAAGAAGTGTTCAATGTATCAAAGAGCCTCCAGCTGCAGCATCCCGTCTCCACTCCAAGTTTCTCAAGGGAAAGGAGCCGGAAAATGCGTATGATTTGAACATTTTACGCTGAAGGGAACCCCTTACAAGTACGGGAAAATGTAGGTTGGCGGGGGGAGAAAGAAAAAGCACACTGCAGCCAGTATACTCGCTATGAACTATTGTAAACAGTTTACCTTTCACCAACAGGAAAACACTCTAAAGTCAGTTTAGCTACGCATCCGAACAAGTGGTTTAGTTCAGCTGAAGCAGACTAAACATCGTAAAAGCAGCGTAAAAAGAAGGCAGTGCGGATAAGAAAGACACTGGGCAGGCGCTTGTCCTTGCGGCTCGCCAGTTCCGTCTAAGAACATTTTGAGTTTTCTTTTTTATTGTTTAACACCATTCAGAACTCGCAACACATTTTTCTTATCGAAATGAACATGCAGCGCTTTGAAAAGCACGGGCGCGAAGTGTAAGCGATTGTTTGATACAAGTGCAACTGATGTTTAGCGGCCACACGCAAAGCAGGCAAACACCGCCGCAAGCACCTATGGCGCAGGTAGCGCCGTCTGGTGTGACCGCCATCTTTCATTGTGAATTCGTGCAGTCCTCCGCTCTCGCCCGTCACACTTCCCCCCTCTAGCCACCATAGCCGTAGCAACCCCGCCGCGCGCGCCGATCCATGCGGCCGTGCGGCTACAAACATGGTACGCGCGTGCGGCGCAGCGTGGCGCCAGAAGTCGAGCGCTGTATCTACTAGCAATTGGAAATACGCGGGAGGGAGCTGACGCGTTGGTTGGTTCTTTATTCTATGATAGCACGAAACAAGTTTCCGGCTAATACCGGACGCGAGTACGAAACGAGCGGCCGGGCGGGTCCTCTTGACACCAGTTTGCCGTGCGCACGTCACGGAAGCGGGCCGCTCTCATTGGTCTCCTTCATCCGCGGCACGCGGCAAACCGCAAAAAATCGGACCAGAGCATGGAGGAAGGAAACAAAACAGGAGAAGCCCTGACGTCACTTTTTTGAAGCCGGAAGTGCGGCCATGTTGGTGTGCCATCTCTCTTTGCGCCTCCAATCAGGGGTTCTGCAGCTCGCCGAAGCAGATAGGCGCGAAATTTGAACTTGCATTGCTACGAGCCGCCGGAAGTGTGTGCTCCTGACGCGCGTCAAAACAAAGCCTACAAAACTTCTGTAGCAGATTTAGTGAAGCAGACGCGCTCCTGTGCTTTTCCGTGGCACATTGAAGACAACGAAGATTCGCGCCGTGATTGCTTGAGTGTATCTGTTGCTGGCCGACACTCACACTCACAGACCCAGAACACAACTTTCAAGCTTACACACCACACTCCAAAGTCAGCTTTTCTCGCGAACATAAGGTGCTGTGGGAAAGGCACCGGCGGAAAAATCGTATCTCACTTTTCAGAGACCGAGAGCAGCAGCGAAAGCTTCAGGAGCGCGGTTGCCATGGCAACGTTGACATTTGGGCTACTCGTCCCAGTGCTCCTTTGCGAGAAACAGCACGTGACTTCCGCCACACCTTCTCCAATACGTTTGTGCTGGCCAGGGCCTCTCCTGGGGTTTCCTTCCTCCATGGACCAGAGGCTCTATTCTGGACACGCATGGCGGCTGCACAAGAGTGTACTAGACAATGGTCGAGTGGGCCGAACGGCGCTCTCCCGCTGAGGCGCCGCGTGTGGAAAAATTGTGCGAGGGCGCTGCGAGCGAACTGGATTGGGGCGGAAACGCGCTCCGCGGCATATTCAACGTACTTTCGCTGCGGGCGCCGAGGCTGATTGCGCCATAGTAGCTCTTAAAATAGTGCTTTATTTCAACTGCAAATTTATGCTTACACCATTTTGCCAAACATATATATTTGAGGCATGGATTACACAACGCGACGTCTTCAATTTTGCTGTCGTTGTCAAGCGCGTTGTCTGTTAGCGAGCGCGCGTTCGCTACGTGGACGCTGGCGGACGCCCAGTTTTTCTCGCAGAACGTCTGTGCAGTACATTTTTTTATGTTTAGTTGCTTTGGTGAGCCCATGACTCTTCACGGCCGGCACCAAATGTAGTTTTAGCCAGGTGAATTGCTGTTTTTACCACTGTCTTCTAAAAGTAACTGGTATTTTAGCAACATTAAGCTACGTAATTTTATTGTTGATATCGTGCCATTTTACGCACGCTTCTTGTTGGTGGATGTTGATCAGGGAAAATCATCGAAGAAAACAGCATTAGAGTGAAATAAACTAGGTTTAATAACTGCGTGGCGCGAAGAATGACCAATGTATTTCTAGATAATTAAATCGAAGGGTACATAAACATATATGTTCACGATATATATGTAAGGAAAAAATAACAAATAGTCTAAATGCACGAATTGAAAAAGCGAGAACTCCCGACCGGAATAAACGCACGTGTTTGCTGTAACACACTTATTAGGGAATACTGCACATAAAACTCTCATTCGCAGAAATAATATTCATAGCAGGCAAAAACATAGTATATATATACAGGGTGTTTCAGCGAACACTTTCAAAAATTCCTAAAGGTTGCCTGTGGCAGATAGCACAATTGTAGTTCATGAGCTGGTCCACTCGAAGAGGCAGACATTACTTGCACAAGAAATTGAAATGCATAATCGAAGAATTAACAAAAAATTAGTAATTAAGTTTTTAACTAATTACCCGAGGGCCCATATTGCAATTTACAAATTGTAGCCGTGGAGTTCGCAAGGCGGATCCACTTGAAACGAATTCTCGGGATGACATCAGTTTCGATATAATAATTCCCGAACTTTGCGGAGAAATGCATTGGCGTTCCAGTTAGTTTCTTAACAAAACGTCGCTTTATGCATGGAAGCACAAAATTAACTGTAACGCCAATGCATTTCTCCGCAAATTTCGGGAATGAATATTTCGAAACTGGTGTCATCCTGAGAATTAATTCCAAGTGGATTCGCCTTGCGAACTCCACGGCTACAATTTGTTAATTGCAATATGGGCCATCAGGTAATTAGTTAAAAACTTAATTAGTGCTTTTTTGTTAATTATTCGATTATGCATTTCAATTTCTTGTGCAAGTAATGTCCGCCTCTTCGAGTAGACCAGCTCATGAACTAAAATTGGGCTATCTGCCACAGGCAACTTTAATAAATTTTGAAAGTGTTCGCTGAAACTCCCTGTATATATATATATATATATATATATATATATATATATATATATATATAATCTGTGTGTGCGTGCGTGCGTGCGTGCGCGTGTGTGCGTGTGTGCGTGCGTGCGTGTGTGTGTATGTGTGTTGTTGATATTCTGTACGACGCCGAATAGTCGCTTCCGTTCGAATGTAACGCATAACAGCACTGTTGAAGTCTCAAAGATGAGGGACCGATGGAAGTGAGGACTGTTATTCCGGATGATTGTGCTGCCGGAGAGTCGTGGTTGTTGCGCAGAGGCGCAGTTCCTGGGAGAATTAACGCATGGGTGTTAATAAATCCTGCTTAACAAGTTCCTAGCTGTCATTCAATATAAACGCCCGTTTTGGGGCAGCCTGTAAATCTGCTCACTTGATTCAGACAAGGAAAACTTTTTTTTTGACAGTCTCATCATGTTTGCAACCCATTAAAACTGGGTG
Organism: Dermacentor silvarum; assembly: GCF_013339745.2. Lineage (NCBI taxonomy): Eukaryota > Metazoa > Arthropoda > Arachnida > Ixodida > Ixodidae > Dermacentor > Dermacentor silvarum. The sequence goes on along the minus strand of NC_051154.1, from coordinate 340,320,100 downwards.
CCTCATGTGGTGCCACACTTATCTTCTTCAACGAACGCAACAGATCTGCACATCTCTACGTGTATGTGAGGCATGCCGTTCCTTTAATTGTTTCATTATGATCGTTATGATAGTGCACCGAATAACTGAAAGCAGCCGTTTATAATGTACAAGCTGCTGACTTGAGCGGTCATACATTTGGGAACGGCATTACGTACATTTATGTATGAAATATAGGATAAGCGCGATAAGCGTTTTTCTCTGAAATCAGCCTGGAGAATTATTTATTTTACCCCTAGAAAAAAAGCCGAAGAACGCAGCCACCTACTTTTTTATCTTTTTTTAAATTTAAACAAATTCTTTGGTTTTACGTGGCAAAACTATGATATCATTATAAGGCACCCGGTTTAGTTTTCCCCACCTGGGTTCTTTAACGTGCACCTAAATAGAAGTGCACGAGTCTTTTTCCATTTCGTTCCCATCGAATTCCGCGACCTGGTTTGAACCCGCCAGCTCCAGTTTAGCATCGCAACGCCGTATCCACTTTATAGCCACTAATTAGGCTGCCGCACAGGCTTTCTTTCTCTTCTTTTTTTTTTCTCTTTTGAAGTATCGACTGGAAATAAATTCCACGTACGGCTTACGGCCAAATATTAGCATATAGAATGACTAACTAAAACCATTTTCAGCGCTCGATCGTGGTCCGACTGCAATAAATGACCCCTTACCTATTACTCCGCATTCTGTTACGCGAGGAAGGCGGAAACTTGAATGAAATGTTGCGCTGCAGTTCACTCTTTCTTTTTATCTATAACAATGCTTCCAGTAAATCTGAATACAGGTGCCGGATGGGGCAGATATGCTTTACTTGTTTGAATTAAGCGGCAAACAAGAAGGTTACATATGTTTCTTCGTCTGCTTTTCTCAAGACCTGCTGATGGAAAACTATATGCCCAACAATAAGCACGAGAGATACATGCTGCTTGAATAACGCGAAAAATATTTGTTCTCCAAAGGCAACCGTACAATAACATAGTAGAATGAAAGCCGACACTGCGGCATTACCGAGCGGCATTAAAAAATAAAATGAAATATAAAAAGAGAACGAAAAAATTTATTCTTAAGGCCTAAATGCATCTCATATGCAATTATGAACACCATTTGAGCGATATGAACGCAAATACCAGCGCGCGAAGTAGCACGAATGACCCTGCCGAGCTGTACCACGAGCAGTCTCCAACGGCGCGAACTTGATGCGGCCCAATCCAGTTCGATCGCAGCGCCGCCACAGTATTTTTCCACGTCGGGCGCCTCACTTTGCTGCAAAGCATGCGCCGCCCCAGCCGCTCGTCCCACTCGACCATATTCTAGTACACTCTAGGCCGCCATTATCCGCCATCTTGGTTGTCTCATTCGCTGTCCAGAGGTCACGTGCTTTGAAATTTGTGCCGGGAAACGGAAGTTTTGCAAAATGCTATTTTGGGTGTTCCTCAGAATGACGAAACGTGACGTGAGCTGCAAATGTTATCGACTAATACTTTTTTGTGATCCTTGGCACCTATAATGCGACTTTAGCGCTTTAAAAACAAAGTGGACGGTAGCATACAGAAACGCGTGCAATGCATCTGCAATTTCGCGAATATGTGGTGGCGTTCCAAGATAGCCGGCATGTCAGCGTGTTGATTGGCGGAAGGAATAACCCGTGAATAGCGTAACAGGAAGGGCCGTGTCGTAAACGTCAATTTGACGTTGCGTGACGTTGCGCTGGGCCGCCATTGCAGAGATTTTGCGCCATAATTTGTGGTGCGACGAGCCACGCGAATTATGGTAATGAGCGGCCATATGCAATGAAAGTGGAGAGGCATGCGTATCGCCGCACTTTCCCTCTCATTTGTGGCAATGAAAATATTTTGCTCACAACGCGTGCTCATAGCATTTGCATCGCCCTCGGGTGGTGTTGGAATTTGTGTTTTGAACCATCGTTTTTATGAAAAACACGTTTATTTGAAATAATATTGATTGAAACTAGCAAACGTTCTGCGATATTTCGCACTTTTCACTACTGCGTTTGTATTGTAATCAATATTAATGACTTTACGCGTCATCAAAAGCTATTACAACGGTGACTTCTTAATTTATAAAAAGAAATGTATGCAAGGCGGCGCCTTCAAGTTTCCTCTCGCGGTGCGAGTAAGCAGCGAAGTGCACAAGAGATGGCAGTGCCGGCGCTTGCGTCGCGCAAGCGGATACCTGTGGCACGCGCAACGCTATTGATAATATTCGGTCGGGCTGAGTCACTTGCGTTTCACGAGATAGCGATAACGCGATCTAGAGCGTGCGCTGCTCATCACTGGCAGGTCGCGTATGTTGACTCAAGGCAGAAAGCAAGCGCCTGGGCGCCAATATACGATGACTCATTCTGTTTCCCGAGGACACGCATCCTAGCTAATGAAGCAGACGACAGCTTGAGCGCATGCAGACGACGGAAGCGAGAAACGATTTTGATGGAATAATCGTACGCTTTGAGCTAGCTGCTTTATTTTTACTGCGGAGGAAAACTGTTTTGCTTTATCAAGAATGCTAGGTTCAGTGCAAACATTACAGTTTCTTAGGCGAAACGTCAAATTTGCGTCACGTTAGGAAAGTAAACGGGGCCATCGGCGCCATTTTGTAAGCGTCGCGCCTACGTCACACCTCGAAGAAAATGGCGTAATGTCCAGAATAAAGCCTCAGGAGCAATCCCTCCCGCGGGCCGCGGCAAGCAAAACCTGTTTCGCGGCTGCTTTCGCGGTGCGCATTTTGCCGCTAGTGTGTACGTGCCACTACGGTGGCTAGATGGGTAGGTGTGCCGACCGGCACGCCTGGAGCGTAGTTCACCGCTTCTGCCCGCCATGACGCAAAAATGGCGCTGCGGTCAGTAGAACGCAAATTGGGCTCTAAATCGATGAGAAAGAGTACTGAAATTTACGAATCTGGCAAGGACTCATGACAGCGGAAATGTTCGCCCCGAGATGCTCAGTAGCTTGCTCAGAATCGGCGATGTTAATAAGCAAGCCGTACACCGAAAAGCGTACGTCGATGAGCTCCTCCACGTTGGAAATTTGGAAGCCGCACATGGGGTGCTCAGCGCCTGCGATATCGAGCACCGCTGCGCTGCTAAAGGGAAAAGTGACTCTAGGCTGATATTCTGGATAGCAGGCTATGTAGCAAGGAAGTTCCTGCAAATAACCAAGTGCGCCGGTTGCTCAGGGACATTACAGAATACGTACGATATTCCATAAGTATCCTACATACCTTGTACCTGGAAGTAGAAAATTAAAAGGGATAATATATATATATATATATATATATATATATATATATATATACATATATGTGCGAAAGAACTTCCATCAAAGTGAGTGACACGGGCACACCCAGTCGGTGGCCTCCTTGTTGTGCGCAGCCGTTGAGAGCGCCGAATAGGGGAACTTCGAAGGATCTGGTATTCACCGCAAAACTTCTGTATCAGAAGAGTGCGCCCAACGCTGTAGTTTCAAAGCCGCGAGAGCTGATGGATTGCATTACAGAGCTTTAGAACCACTAGTGCAGGTCGCCATCTGTACTGCAATATTCCAGTCGCGTGGATGAAAATACCATCTGGGCCAGTGGAATCATTAGCTTATGCCTATCGTGAAGGTAAAATGAATAACTTAAAATAATTTATTTGGTAGTGTTCGGAATGCTGTACGTGATGAAGACAGAAGACAGGTCACAGAACTTGTGATGAGGTATAATAAATTTGATCAAGAAAGTTGCCTTAATTAATAACTCCAGCTTGTTTATGGTGGACTCAGTTGAATTAAAGCCTGCTTCAAAGAAGCAGTACTATATAGAGACATGGTTCACGCTGAAAATGTTTGTTATATCTTTTCAAAATACGTACAATGTACGGGGAACATTGTAAGTGTTTTCTGCATGTACCAAACAGTTCCTCATGTACCAATCACGCCACCATCCTTCTCGGCTCACCCTCGCAAGCTTTCGCTCGCACCTACATATTCAGCGTGCGGCTACAATGTTATCGCACTTTTGCTTTATATACGAAAAATCACGGCGACGGTGGAAATTCGCCTCGAGTGTCCACACAATTGCTATCGCAAAAAAGCGAAAGTGAAGGAAAGTACGGGGGAAACGAACAATCAATATAGGAGTAATTCCATATAGAAACATTCTGGCAAGTGACGCAAAAGTTAATATTTGGCCCTGAAAGAGCCGCTCTTGTTGCACGACGTAAGTGGCATTACGGCATGCGATACAATGGTGAGATTGTAAAACGTATGATGATGAACATGCGAAGCACATATACGAGCATCATTGAAGAGAAGTCATATATATAGGGTGTTTTTATAGACAATCCAGATTTTACATAAAGAGACTGTATAAGAGCAGCGAACATGGCGTTGTCTTGCAGATGAGTTCCAAGGCGAGGCGGAAATACGTATACATTGTCGCTAATAACGTGAGGTTCAGAAGACGAATTAACAAAAAATAATTATTTACCTGTTTCATACAGTTGAAATTGAAGTGCTGAATGTGAAGGCACTCACATTTTAACGCACCTTCATTTTTTTACCTTGAAAGTCGCATTTAATTCGAGATATCTATTATCGAATTTCAACGGTAAATTCAGGCAATCCACTGGAGCGCAGAAAAGGCGACCGCGCGCTGTCATATCAGACCGCAACGCCGTGACGAAAAGGGCGAGAAAGTAGCAAACCGAACGTCTCGGCTGTAGTCGCGGCAGCTACTGATGCATCACATATACGCTTTGCTTGGCGAGCATGCGCGGCTGTGCGTCGGGTTAGGATTTGCCGCGGTATGCTGTCATTCGAACTTCGCCGCACATTTCTTGAATATCTCGAATTAGGTACGATTCTCCAGGTCTTTAAAATATGGGTGTGGATGAAAATGTCACTGCCTCCTAATCTGCCATTTAGACAACGCTCCACAAGGCACGAATAAAAAATTAATCAATAAATTTTTGCTAATTAGTCTTCTGAAGCTCACCTTAATAGCGGCAATGTCCGCCTCGCCTCTGAACTCGTCTGCGAAAACACCACGTTCGCTTCGTTCATTACTTTTTAAAAATAAAAATATGTATTGTCTAAAAAAACATCCTATATATACTCAGTTTCACAGGTCTCGATAAATCAGCATTCTTATTCTCTATTAGTAAAAAGTCGACGAATAAGTATACTTTAAAAATCCTACGTTGCAATGAGCTGGACTGTCTTAGAAAACGAACGTAGTGCTTCCTTTTCCTGAATTGAACCACCGGAGGTTCGATACTCGAAACAGAGCTAAGCTGGTACGTCTAAGCTCAAACGCAAGCAGTAAATACGCCTTTTTATAGTCACAAGAAACCCTAAACCAGAAATCACCTTCCTACATGAGAACTGTACTGCTCCTACGCTTTATAAGTGCAAAAAGCGCAGCAGCCTCCTTGTAAAAACACAGCGCTCTATGAAGAGCGGGTGGCGCCGCGGCACCCACCTAGAGCCCCTTTACACCCACCCGCACTGTAGCGCTCCTAGCGGCAGCCGCCCACATTCATTGCAAACGGTGCCACCCGAGAGGCCGCGGGCGGCACACTAGCCAGTGTGTTCTAGGCACTATAGTTCGGCGCTAATGCGGGGAAATGGAGAAGCGCGGTTGGCGTCGGCAGCACCTGTGCGTGTTGGTGCTCCTACAGTTAAAAGTTAAAAGGTTAAAATGTAGGGACCAATGGAAGCGGATTTCTTGTTTAGGCCGTCAATTTTTTGAAGTTGTCGAAAATTGCAAAATTACTTTTAAAAAAGTGCACTAAAACGAGGAAACTTGATGCATGTGTTGTACGCTTGCTTTGAATAAATCACTAGTTTGTGAATAGGACTCTCGCAAAACCCAAGTATACATTAAAACCAATTCACGTAAGCTGTAAATTGATATCTCAAAATTTGTGCTCTTTAGATGTTCTAACGGATGCAGTTTTCAGAACTACGATACCTGTTTTTGGTTCTAAGTTATAGGAAAACTTAAAAAGACAAAAAAAATGATCGGCTGGGTTCTTCTGGCAGTACCGCTCAAAACGTCGCGCATTCGATTTACTTGTGTGCGGGAGCTTGCGTTATGCGAGTCCTCCCAAATGCTGAGCGGGTGATCACCGGCTTCACATGCAGGCAGGGAGCGACAGGTATCGATGAGCCCTTTTCGTGTGGAATGGCTTCATCAGTGAGGCCCCTAGAGGAACTTGTCTGTGCTATACTTCAGTTACATCGCGATTGCGTAAGACTAATAATCCAAAAATTCGGCCTTCATTTCGGAGTAGAAGATGCTGTTATGTGCCCGTCCAGGTGCTGCAGAAGTGAACCGTATGGTGCGAGCCCGAAATCGTCAAGTTTTGTAGCCGCGAATATGCCCCAAGTCCACGATTCGCGAAATATTGGAGCCGAGAAATTATAGGGTTTTACAGTACGTACAACAGCGCCGTATGCTGTGGGTACAAGGGTCATCATCATCATCATCAGCCTATTTATGTCTACTGCAGGTCGAAGGCCTCTCCCTGTGATCTCCAATTACCCCTGTCTTGCGCTAGCGGATTCCAACTTGCGCCTGCAAATTTCCTAACTTCATCACTCTACCTAGTTTTCTGCCGTCCTCGACTGCGCTTCCCTGCTCTTGGTATCCATTCTGTAACCCTAATGGTCCACCGGCTATCCATGCTACGCATTACATGGCCTGCCCAGCTCCATTTCTTCCGCTTAATGTCAACTAGAATATCGGCTATCCCCATTTGTTCTCTGATCCACACCGCTTTCTTCCTGTCTCTAAAAGTTCGGCCAAACATTTTTCCTTCCATCGCTCTTTGTGCGGTCTTTAACTTGTTCTCGAGCTTCTTTGTTAACCTCCAAGTTTCTGCCCCATATGTTAGCACCGGTAGAATGCAATGATTGTTGTATATCCTCTATTCTGGAGACAAAGCACCTCCGCGCTGGGGGCCGCCGACGATGTCGCGAGGAAGACTCCCCCACCTAAAACGACACTGCTGAGGTAGCTGTGGCAGAAGCGCCGGACACTTGACACCCCTCAAACTGCGTGCAAATTGCTGGCGGGCGCATTCTACGAACAGCGACAGGCGGTGCGGTGGTGCCCTTAAGGTTTGGAGCGGGTTGCTTGCACGTGCGGGGTGGAAGAAAGCCTGTTTGGCACAGTGTATTTTGACTTTCCCTTTCTGTCTCCTCTCTGGCCTTACCCGTACCTTCTAGTCAAAATAAATGAGTCTTCTTGATGCGCTCGAAGCGAACGGACGTCGGTCGTTCTTCCATAAGTGAAAAGTCTCCGTCTCTTATTCTACAACAATGATTGTACACTTTTCTTTTCAGCGACAGTGGTAAGCTCCCAGTCAGGATTTGGCAATGCCTGCCGTATGCACTCCAACCCAATGTTATTATTCTGTAAATTTCTTTCTCATGATCAGGATCCCCTGTGAGTAATTGACCTAGATAAACGTACTCCTTTACAGACTGTAGAGGCTGACTGGCGATCCTGAATCCTTGTTCCCTTGCCAGGCTAGTGGACATTCTATTTGTCTTCTGCGTATTAATATTCAACCCCACTCTTACACTTTCACGGTTAAGGTCCTGAATCATTTGCTGTAGTTCGTTCCCATTGTTCCTGAATAGGACAATGTCATCTGCAAACCGAACGTTGCTGAGATATTCGAGGTTCATTCTCACTCCTAACCCTTCCCTGTCTAAGAGCTTGAATACTTCTTCTACGCATGCAGTGAATAGTATTGGGGAGATTGTGTCTCCTTGCCTGACCCCTCTCTTGATAGGTTACTTTCTACTTTTCTTGCGGTGAACCAAGGTTGCTGTGCAATCCTTGTAGATATTTGCCAAGATATTCACGTATGCCTCCTCTACTCTTCGATTATGCGATGCCTCTATGACTGCTGGTATCTCTAATGAATAAAATGCTTTTTCATAATCTATGAAAGCCATATAGAGAGATTAATTACATGTACCCCGCAGATATCTCTATTACCTGATTTATGACATGGATATGATCCATCGTAGAATATCCCTTTCTGAAGCCAGCCTGCTCTTTTGGTTGGCTGAAGTCAAGTGTTGCCCTGATTCTATTGGAAATTATCTTGGTGAATATTTTATACAATACTGAAAGCAAGCTAATGGGTCTATAATTCTTCAACTCTTTACCGTCTCCCTTCTTATGAATGAGTATAATGTTAGCGTCCTACCAGCTTTCTGGTACATTTCAAGTCACGAGGCATTGAGTATAAAGGGCCGCAAGCTTTTCAAGCATGATTTCTCCTCCGTCTGATTAAATCGACTCTTATTCCATCTTCTCCAGCAGCTTTCCCCCTGGTCATGTCTTTCAAGGCCCTTCTAACTTCATCGCTAGTTACAGAAGGAGCCTCTGTATCCTGTTGATCGCTACTTCAAACGAAAGTAGCTTGGCTGCTCTGGGGACTGCACAGGTCAGCACAGAATTCTGCCGCTGCTTTTACTATGTCATCGAAATCGCTGATGATATTACTCTGCTTATATTTCAGTGCATACGTTTTGCCTTGTCCTATGCCTAGTATATTCTTCTCAATGATTTCATGCTGCGTCCATATTTTACTGCTTCCTCAATCTTTTCCACGTTATAGTTTCGGATATCCCTTAATTCTTCTTGTTGATCAGCGAATTCTATCTGATGTCTCGTGTTTGACACTTTCATGTTTTGCCGTTTCTTTACTAGGTCCTTTGTTACTTGGGAGAACTTACCTACTGGTTGCCTTGGTGCCTTACCTCCCACTTCAATTGCTGCTTCTGAGATCAGCCTAGTTACGGTTTCATTCATTACCTCTATGTTGTCTTCATCTTCCTGTTCTAAAGCTGCATATTTGTATGCGAGCACCAGCCTGAATTGGTATGCTTTTACCCTTACTGCGTCTAGGTTGGCCTGTTCCTTCTTGACTAATTTTATGCTTTCTCTCTTCAAATTGAGAGAAATCCTAGACCTTACAAACTTATGGTCACTGCACTTTACCCTACCTAACACTTCTACATCCTGCACTATGCTGGGAACGGCCGAGAGTATGAAATCTATTTCATTCCTTGTTTCTCTATTAGGGCTTTTCCAGGTCCACTTCCTGTTGCTGCGCTTCCTGAAGAAGGTATTCTTTATTCGGAGCCTATTGCTTTCCACGAATTCTACCAACATCTCTCCTCTAGTGTTGCTAGAATGGATGCCGTAGTTGCCAATTGCTTGCTCACTAGCCTGCTTTTTCCCCACTTTTACATTGAAGTCGTCCATTACTACAGTATACTGAGTTTGCACCTTTCTCATTGCTAATTCAAAATCTTCATAAAACTTCTATTTCTTCATCATCGTGACTGCAGGTTGGGACGTAGGCTTGTACTACCTTCATTCTATACGTCCTATTCAGCTTTATTACGACAACTGCTACCCTCTCATTAATGCTGTAGAATTCATCAATGTTGCCCGTTATGTCCTTATGGACTAGAAATCCTACTCCGATTTCTCTCCTATCTGGAAGACCTCTGTAGCAGAGGACGTGGCCGTTAGTCAGCACTGTGTAAGCCTCACCAGTTTCTGTGTGGTTCGATGCACGCCCAATGCAGGAGGTCACGTGATAAAACGCCCGTAGGGCGGGGGTGGAAAGGTCAACGGGCACTACTGTAATCAAGAGCACCCAAGGGGACTGTGTGTCGGGGGGGGGGAGAGGATAGGGGGCACGCAATCATGAATCTACTTTAGCCTGGCCATGCGCCGCCCGCACCCTATTTTGGACGTAATCCACTGGCGCATACAAACTTGGGTGAACTGAGATGGCGTGTGTCACAACGCTGTGGTGTGCCAGCGTTGTGACAGCCAGTTCTCGCGGTCATGCAGGGAGATCTGTTCACGTTCGGCTGTGCGCGCGTGACACCATGCTTGCTAATTTAATTAGTAAGCGTATGCATTTACTGCCCTTTATATGGCCGACAAAACTACGAATGTCACTTGGTGGAGTTGTCTAATGCGTTGCTATCCCTATAAATAATTCACCTATCAGGAGAAACTGCGAACCTTTCTCAGCAATCATTGCACCCATTTAGGTTTGTTGCATGTACAAGGAAAAGTTAAACTCTACAGAACATAAGGAGTACACACAAACACGCGCGAAACAATACGAGAGACCCTATCTCACAGTGACTGTCTACGGTAATGCGGTTAGCATGAAATAAATGTATACGGACACACCGTACTACTCAAGTCACGTTTATTATTATCTCTGCTTATATCACACGCACACACACACACACATTATATATATATATATATATATATATATATATATAATGTGTGTGTGTGCGTGTGTTTGTGTGTGTGTGTTGAGCAATACGGTGTGTCCGTATACATTAATTTCATGCTAACCGCATAACCATCGACAGTCACCGCGAGATGGGGTATCTCGTATTTTTTACTCTGATAGGTTGCCTGTAAACTCTGATACTCTCGTAAACTCTCTCTGATACTCTATGTAAACTCTCGTAAACTCTGATAGGTTGCCTTTGGCCCATAGCACAATTCTAGTTAATGAGTTGGTTTACTCGAAGAGGCGGACATAGCTTGCACAAAAAATTGAAATGCTTAATTTACTAATCAACAAAAATTAACTAATTAAGTTTTAAAGTAATTACCTCATGGCCCATATTGCAATTTACAGATTGTAGCCATGGAGTTCGCAAGGCGGATCCATTTGAAATTATTTCTCAGGATGACACCAGTTTCGAGATATTCATTCCTGAACTTTGCGGAGAAATGCATTGGCGTTCCAGTTGGTTTCTTATCAAAAGGTCGTGTTATGAATTGAAGCAGAAAATTAACAATGGCACCCATGAGGCTCCATTGTGAAGTCTGCGACCAACAATATATAGGCCAGATTGGAACCGCGTTCAGACTCGGTCTAAAGAAACAAATGTCGCAGTTTCACCCGAAAGGCGAAGCATCATTTGCGATAGAAAATTAGTAGAGAGCTATACGGAGTAAGGATAGTTGTTTTATCAGCTGTATAAACTTGGACATGCAGCAGCACCAGCAACGTGCAGAACTGTTGTCGACGCCGTCGGCGTTTTGCCCGCGTTCGCACTGAACGCGCGGCGTTTTTATATAAATACGCATTTCGTACCGCAGATAAACGTCGCCTCCCCTCCCTCTCTCCCTCCAGTCCCTCCACAGCCTTTCGTGTGACGGAAAAAGTCTCGTTTGTTCTCCATATATGGAAAGAAGGAAAGAGACGCTTAATTCTGCAGCCATTCAGGGAGCACGGCGCAGAACGCGCGTTTGCTCTCCGACGTCCGTTCGCTTCCTGTGAAAGCGCGCGTCCCTCGCGCCCTTTCACTTGCACATACAGCGTCCGGAGCGCGGCGACGATTTCATCGCCGTTGACGTCATACGGAACCTCACGGCGACGACGACGACGACGGCAGAAATCCGCTTTGAAGTGTCCATATATTTGCTATCGCAATAAAACAGAGCTCACACCCGCCCGCTCTACCATATCTCCCATTTTCAAAACTTATCAGTCTACGAGAGCATTCATTTGACTTAATACGTGTCACTCTTCTCCAGTCAGGCTTCCGCTCTTCTCGTGAACGGAAACAAAAAGAGTCATATTTTACCCACAAATTTAGAACACTCACGCACGGTAGAAATGAACACATGGGAAACCTCTCGTTTCTTTGTCCATAAGTTAAATTAGTTAAATAAGAACTGAATCCCCGCATAGGCAAACCGAACACGTCTGTGATATTGAAAGAATGCACACTACTCCAGTGGGGGAGCGGACCAAACCACCCACATTATTGTGCCTTGCTTTTTCTTTCATGCTTATTTCGCCACGCTGCTAATATTATATTTGCAGTTTATTTCTTCTGCTTTCGCGTTTCTCATGTTTTCCCTTTTCTTTGTCTGGCACGACCAGGGCTTAGTGCCTTTCCTTTTTTTGCACGTTCAGCTCAAAATGGCAGGCGTGCTCGTCAATCATGTCTGTCAAAGCACGCGTAAGTCCGACCTTGTCAATGAACTGTCCACTGCCGCTGTTGCATCGTCGTCGATCAGGTAAAAGCGCGGGTAACGGGGACCGTATCAAAAATCTGTCCACAGCAAATGATGACAGGAACGCGTCATGCAGAACCACGTTACCAACAAGTAATCTTTCTGGCCATCGGCTCTCTCCCTCATGTTTTTTTCTTCTTTTTTTCTTGTTGTCTCTCTCCTTTCTCTGTTGTTTTTGGCGTGTTCTTGCTCTACGTGAAGACATAAAGAGACTGTTGCAAGAATTTCCTGTATCCCTTGAAACAGGTCAGTCCACCGACCGAAACTGTTGGGTATGTAAACATAAGATAACCGCGAAGTTGTGCTTCCAATTTATTTATATACATTGTCGCGCGTGTTCTAGACAGACGACAACGACGATGGGGACATTAACGGACTCCGTCTAGTGGGTCAGTGGGATTCTTAGAGAACGAAGAAGACGTGTCTCTGGTCTGTTTTGTTTGAACAGGTTGTCCTGCTGTTCTTGAAGAACGTTCCCTGTCCTCTCTTGGCGTTGTACCGTGACAGCGGTACCAGCACCTCCACCACCGTCGCGGTACAACGCCAAGAGAGGACAGGGAGACGTTCTTCAAGAACAGCAGGACAACCTGTTCAAAGAAAACAGAACAGAGACACGTCTTCTTCGTTCTCTAAGAATCCCACTCCGTTAATGTACCCATCGTCGTTGTCGTCTGTCTAGAAAACGCGCGACAATATGTATATATGTCATATCATTAGAAGCCAACAAACGATGACACCAATGACAACATAGGGGAAATTACTTCGACCTACTAATTGAATTAAAGAAATGACACATTAATGGACATGAAAATAGATGATTATATATATATATATATATATATATATATATATATATATATATATATACCGGGTGTGTCAGCGCACACTTGCAACACGTTTTAAAGGTTGCCTGTGGCAGCTAGCACAATTCTCGTTTACGAGCTGGTCTACTCGAACAAGCGGACATTACTTGCAGAAAAAAACTGAAATGCATAATCGACTAAATACAATATGGCCCATATGGCAATATACATAATCTAGCCATGGACTTCACAAGGTGGATAAACTTGGAACGAATTCTCAGGATGACAATCGCTTCGAGATATTCCGCAACTTTGCGGAGAAGTGCATTGGCTTTCCAGTTATGTTGTGAAAAAAAAAAACGTGGTTTTATGCATTGAAGCACAAGAGTATCAGGATTCATTCCAATTTAATCCGCCTTCCGAACTTCACGGTTACAATTTGCAAAGTGCAATATGGGCCATAAGGTACTTAGTTGAAAACCTAATTAGGGAAATTTTTCTGCAAGTAATGCCCACCTCTTCGAGTAGACCTGTTCATCAACTAGAATTGTGCTATCTGCCACAGGCAACCTTTGAAAATTTTTCAAAGTGTTCGCTGGAACACCCTGCATACATATACTACCCCAGAAATTATGTTTACTATGCAAAGTGTAATATTAGTTTTGGCCACAAGATGAACTTTGAAACGGCAAGACAAAAGCGATCGAAACCTTCAGTTGCCACAAAGGAAACTTCACCGAACACGGCCTCCCAGCGGCAGCCAGTTTTCTCTCACCGAAACTGTAGAATTAGGGTTCAGCTGATGTGGTTGTATTGACCATTTTCGTGGAGCAGTTTGCCCAAGAGGAGCGAGATGGCGCTTTCGGCGGCGCGCCATACGTTGCCTCAGCGAATGCGCACGAATAGGAAACCGCCGCCCTGCTATTGTACGATCAGCTGTTGGAAATGAAACTGGGTTTTCGCTAATGCACTGTGCGCAATTCATGCTGCAAAACGTGCAACGATAAAGAGAAGACGTGTGCGGTAGTTAGCTGCAAAAATAGTGATTCGCATATAAAAAAAATGGGATCAACCTGCGCGGCCGCTGCTACACTCCCTGTGTCGTCGGCCCTTCGCGATGCATGGCTTTCCTCTAGGTTAAAAAAAAGATAATTCATCTGCCAGCACTGTATAGCTAACCTCCAAAGAAAGGACTTGAACTCCGGAACGTCGGCACTTAAGAGAGAGTTCCGCTCCGTACAAAATGAAGTAGCGCCACTTACTATAATAGGGAGTTTCTCGCACGTTATCTACACACATCCATCCCTACTTGCATAGAAACTTCGCCCACTGTATCGCCAACGTATCAATAATAAGTGAATGGGCTCCCACTTGAATTAACGTGACGGCGACTACACCGACAAGACAGGATTGTTGGAACCTGAACGTTTCGTGACGGTCCACAAAGTAATTGCGAGGGACTAGCGATAATACGTCTTTGCTACAAGCTACCACAAAGTACAGAACATTTACATTCCAAGCTGTGTGCTAAGCAAGAAGAAATCTATCGCAGCCGAGCACACCCGCGAGTGATTAGGCTGGAAATAAACAATCAGATAGTGGCCGCATCGAGGAACCTTACTGAGTCAGAAACATGAAAAGCCGCTGCTTCAAAATGTTTGCCAAATAAAGAACACACAGCGATCATGATTTAATTCGTAAGTGGAAAGTTTGAAATACATTTCTAGCCCTGCTTTTAGTGCAAGCACCGAATACGCTGCTCGCGCCGTTTGGACAAGGCGTAATGAGCTCTGAAAGCACTTACATGCCCTATAAAGCTGTGGCTAAAGTTTCGTGTTGTCCTCACAGTCACCGTCAACGATATGCGTCGAAACGGAGGTTTGCTGCGCCGCACCGGCGTCACGCGCTTGCATTGTAAGAACTGAGGCAATGGCAGCAGCTGAGGCAAGCATTGGACGCGTCACCACGTGATCAAACATGGCAGCGCCCACAGGAGCACCGTGAAAAGGGTCAATAAAGGAAGCACACACACCCCTTTCATTAAAAATACATGATTAAATCTATCCTGGTTTAAAAAAAAGCATTAACAAGTATTTTGGTAGCTCTGCTTGCTGGGGGGGGGTTAAAAATGCCTTTCAAATAATTTCAAATGTAAATGTACCTGCGGCAGTAAATTTGCAGAGGGCTTAAAAAGCTGGAGGGGAGGGGGGTCATGCTAGGTTTGGTACTACGAAAAGTGGTCACGCACAGGAGATGTTGGAGAAACACCGCTTCAGATGGTGACCAACTGCGAGTTCTCTATTCAGATACACGTAAAACGCTGGAATTCTCATTTGACCACTGCTCGACCGATTCGAATGAACGAGGTTGCACTTGCACTAGAGAAAGCAAACTTCTAATGATTGTAGGAAGCAAATTCATAACTTACGGTCTTATAGTTATATCGCGATTTCAACCCCAGGCAAAGTTTCGCCATCGCTTTCACCGTCACGTGATGTTCCGTATACAGTCGAACATCTCTTCTACAAAATGACCTGTATAACGATACCGTATCGGCCGAATTTACATCCTTCATACGTATTGCGAGTACCTCCGCAAACGAAGATTGCTACATCCAAGTTGCCCGTACAACGGGGCAATCTAGGGGCCCCTGAGGCTCATTTGGGTCTCTGTAACGAACACCCGATGCCGCCACTGCCCTCCACAAACGCTATACTGAGCTGCGCTAGCGGTAACTTCAGCGCTGGCGAGTCGCGACGCACTTGACGAGCGTGCAAGTACGGCTGACGAATGCGTCGCAGTTGATGACAGGTGTGGTAATGCGAACGGAACTGACTACCCGCAACGTCTTCGACGTGATGTAGGGCCGAAAAGCCACGAATTTCAACGAAGGCAGCAGTAATGAAGAGCCTGTAAAAGAATTCTCGACGATATACAGCGTTCACTTCGCGTCGCTCCCGCGTATTACGGCGACGCATGCCGTGGTGGGCGGGTAAACTTTATTGATTCACGAGAGAATCATATGACGGCGGGGGGGGGGGGGGGAGAAAGAGAAGCAGGACGACGATGGGCCCTCGGGTCGCTCTAGATGGCCGGGAACATTTGTGCTTCGGCGACCCCTCTGGCCCAGCCCACTGTCAGAAGCTTTAAATCCGGTTGCGAGCTGCCAAGAGCAGCCTCCCATCGCTCCTGGTTTTCTGACCCTCGCCACGGGGCTTTGGCTTGTTGTTCGGGCTATTTAGAAAGATGTGGCCAAAGTCGGCTCTGGTGCTAGGACACAAGTGGCAGTGAGGAGAGGTTTCACCGTGGGTAATAATGGACAGAAGGGGTCGTAACTGTGGCCGTTTGAAGTCTGCGCCACAAAGCCTGGTCACTTCTGGGAAGAGATTTATGCGGTGGGGGGTAGATTAGGCGGGAATTTATGTAAAACAGGGTGAACTCATGGTAGCCGAGGAGTCGATCTCTGGCACTGCAAGGCGAAGGCGGGTCGCTCTTAGCCCGGTTGACGAGTGCTCGGGCCTGGGTGTGAGCGGCCATGTTGCCTGGGTGTTCGCTGTGAGTGAGTGAGTGAAATAACTTTATTGAGGTCCCGAGAAGACGCAGGGGACACCCCGCGCCACCCGGCTAGTCCCACGTAGGGACCGGCAAGCCGAGCTTGACGGCCCGATCGCGGGCACTCTGGACAGCCAGGGTTTGGTCGTT